>NC_072391.2:61967196-62270227 GCF_028885625.2 Pongo pygmaeus
AATAATAGAAATAATGGTGTCAACCTCCTGGGACATTAGCAAGAAATTCATGAGGCAATGCCTATACAGTGAGTTTAACACAAAGCTATGTTTGTGTGGTAGAAGCTCAATAACTGATAAGATCTATGTATCTATCTATATGTCCATATTTATATTTCTATTTTCAATAAAGTTTCATTTAATTATATAGCTACTACACACTGAAAAATGTAATCAGGATAATACAGAATGAAAGAACAAAAAATCACACGTAATTTCTCCAATGAGATGTAAATTTTATTGAATTTGCTGCTCTTCCCTTTAAGCTTTTTTCCACTGAATGTTTTTCTTTTCCATAGCTGAGATCATAATATGTACATATTTTGGAAACACATTTTTAATATTATAACATAAATAATTCCACATGTTACTAAAAATGCTACATAAACATCATCACTAACGTTTAAATTTTCACCATGCAGTCTTTTTATTATTATTATTATTAAACTTTAGGTTTTATGGTACATGTGCGCAATGTGCAGGTAAGTTACATATGTATACATGTGCCATGCTGGTGCGCTGCACCCACTAACTCGTCATCTAGCATTAGGTATATCTCCCAATGCTATCCCTCCCCCTCCCCCCACCCCACAACAGTCCCCGAAGTGTGATGTTCCCCTTCCTGTGTCCATGTGTTCTCATTGTTCAATTCTCACCTATGAGTGAGAATATGCGGTGTTTGGTTTTTTGTTCTTGTGATAGTTTACTGAGAATGATGATTTCCAATTTCATCCATATCCCTACAAAGGACATGAACTCATCATTTTTTATGGCTGCATAGTATTCCATGGTGTATATGTGCCACATTTTCTTAATCCAGTCTATCATTTTTGGACATTTGGGTTGGTTCCAAGTCTTTGCTATTGTGAATAATGCCGCAATAAACACACGTGTGCATGTGTCTTTATAGCAGCATGATTTATAGTCCTTTGGGTATATACCCAGTAATGGGATGGCTGGGTCGAATGGAATTTCTAGTTCTAGATCCCTGAGGAATCGCCACACTGACTTCCACAAGGGTTGAACTAGTTTACAGTCCCACCAACAGTGTAAAAGTGTTCCTATTTCTCCACATCCTCTCCAGCACCTGTTGTTTCCTGACTTTTTAATGATCGCCATTCTAACTGGTGTGAGATGGTATCTCATTGTGGTTTTGATTTGCATTTCTCTGATGGCCAGTGATGATGAGCATTTTTTCATGTGTTTTTTGGCTGCATAAATGTCTTCTTTTGAGAAGTGTCTGTTCATGTCCTTTGCCCACTTTTTGATGGGGTTGTTTGTTTTTTTCTTGTAAATATGTTGGAATTCATTGTAGATTCTGGATATTAGCCCTTTGTCAGATGAGTAGGTTGCGAAAATTTTCTCCCATTTTGTAGGTTGCCTGTTCACTCTGATGGTAGTTTCTTTTGCTGTGCAGAAGCTCTTGAGTTTAATTAGATCCCATTTGTCAATTTTGGCTTTTGTTGCCATTGCTTTTGGTGTTTTAGACATGAAGTCCTTGCCCATGCCTATGTCCTGAATGGTAATGCCTAGGTTTTCTTCTAGGGTTTTTATGGTTTTAGGTCTAACATTTAAGTCTTTAATCCATCTTGAATTGATTTTTCTATAAGTGTAAGGAAGGGATCCAGTTTCAGCTTTTTACATATGGCTAGCCAGTTTTCCCAGCACCATTTATTAAATAGGGAATCCTTTCCCCATTTCTTGTTTTTGTCAGGTTTGTCAAAGATCAGATAGTTGTAGATATGTGGCATTATTTCTGTTGGCTCTATTCTGTTCCATTGATCTATATCTCTGTTTTGGTACCAGTACCATGCTGTTTTGGTTACTGTAGCCTTGTAGTATAGTTTGAAGTCAGGTAGTGTGATGCCTCCAGCTTTGTTCTTTTGGCTTAGGATTGACTTGGCGATGCGGGCTCTTTTTTGGTTCCATATGAACTTTAAAGTAGTTTTTTTCCAATTCTGTGAAGAAAGTCATTGGTAGCTTGATGGGGATGGCACTGAATCTGTAAATTACCTTGGGAAAGATGGCCATTTTCACGATATTGATTCTTCCTACCCATGAGCATGGAATGTTCTTCCATTTGTTTGTATCCTCTTTTATTTCCTTGAGCAGTGGTTTGTAGTTCTCCTTGAAGAGGTCCTTCACATCCCTTATAAGTTGGATTCCTAGGTATTTTATTCTCTTTGAAGCAATTGTGAATGGGAGTTCACTCAGGATTTGGCTCTCTGTTTGTCTGTTATTGATGTATAAGAATGCTTGTGATTTTTGTACATTGATTTTGTATCCTGAGACTTTGCTGAAGTTGCTTATCAGCTTAAGGAGATTTTGGGCTGAGACGATGGGGTTTTCTAGATATACAATCATGACATCTGCAAACAGGGACAATTTGACTTCCTCTTTTCCTAATTGAATACCCTTCATTTCCTTCTCCTGCCTAATTGCCCTGGCCAGAACTTCCAACACTATGTTGAATAGAAATGGTGAGAGAGGGCATCCCTGTCTTGTGCCAGTTTTCAAAGGGAATGCTTCCAGTTTTTGCCCATTCAGTATGATATTGGCTGTGGGTTTGTCATAGATAGCTCTTATTATTTTGAGATACGTCCCATCAATACCTAATTTATTGAGAGTTTTTAGCATGAAGGGTTGTTGAATTTTGTCAAAGGCCTTTTCTGCATCTATTGAGATAATCCTGTGGTTTTTGTCTTTGGTTCTGTTTATATGCTGGATTACATTTATTGATTTGCATATATTGAACCAGCCTTGCATCCCAGGGATGAAGCCCAGTTGATCATGGTGGATAAGCTTTTTGATGTGCTGCTGGATTCTGTTTGCCAGTATTTTATTGAGGATTTTTGCATCAATGTTCATCAAGGATATTGGTCTCAAATTCTCTCTTTTGTTGTTTCTCTGCCAGGCTTTGGTATCAGGATGATGCTGGCCTCATAAAATGAGTTAGGGAGGATTCCCTCTTTTTCTATTGATTGGAATAGTTTCAGAAGGAATGGTACCAGTTCCTCCTTGTACCTCTGGTAGAATTCAGCTGTGAACCCATCTGGTCCTGGACTTTTTTTGGTTGGTAAGCTATTGATTATTGCCACAATTTCAGCTCCTGTTATTGGTCTATTCAGAGATTCAACTTCTTCCTGGTGTAGTCTTGGGAGGGTGTATGTGTTGAGGAATTTATCCATTTCTTCTAGATTTTCTAGTTTATTTGCGTAGGGATGTTTGTAGTATTCTCTGATGGCAGTTTGTATTTCTGTGGGATCGGTGGTGATATCCCCTTTATCATTTTTTATTGCATCTATTTGATTCTTCTCTCTTTTTTTCTTTATTAATCTTGCTAGCGGTCTATCAATTTTGTTGATCCTTTCAAAAAACCAGCTCCTGGATTCATTAATTTTTTGAAGGGTTTTTTGTGTCTCTATTTCCTTCAGTTCTGCTCTGATTTTAGTTATTTCTTGCCTTCTGCTAGCTTTTGAATGTGTTTGCTCTTGCTTTTCTAGTTCTTTTAATTGTGATGTTAGGGTGCCAATTTTGGATCTTTCCTGCTTTCTCTTGTGGGCATTTAGTGCTATAAATTTCCCTCTACACACTGCTTTGAATGTGTCCTAGAGATTCTGGTCTGTTGTGTCTTTGTTCTCGTTGGTTTCAAAGAACATCTTTATTTCTGCCTTCATTTTGTTATGTACCCAGTAGTCATTCAGGAGCAGGTTGTTCAGTTTCCATGTAGTTGAGCGGTTTTGAGTGAGATTCTTAATCCTGAGTTCTAGCTTGATTGCACTGTGATCTGAGAGATAGTTTGTTATAATTTCTGTTCTTTTACATTTATTGAGGAGAGCTTTACTTCCAAGTATTTGGTCAATTTTGGAATAGGTGTGGTGTGGTGCTGAAAAAAATGTATATTCTGTTGATTTGGGGTGGAGAGTTCTGTAGATGTCTATTAGGTCTGCTTGGTGCAGAGCTGAGTTCAATTCCTGGGTATCCTTGTTGACTTTCTGTCTCGTTGATCTGTCTAATGTTGACAGTGGGGTGTTAAAGTCTCCCATTATTAATGTGTGGGAGTCTAAGTCTTTGTGTAGGTCACTCAGGACTTGCTTTATGAATCTGGGTGCTCCTGTATTGGGTGCATATATATTTAGGATAGTTAGCTCTTCTTGTTGAATTAATCCCTTTACCATTATGTAATGGCCTTCTTTGTCTCTTTTGATCTTTGTTGGTTTAAAGTCTGTTTTATCAGAGACTAGGATTGCAACCCCTGCCTTTTTTTGTTTTCCATTTGCTTGGTAGATCTTCCTCCATCCTTTTATTTTGAGCCTATGTGTGTCTCTGCAGGTGAGATGGGTTTCCTGAATACAGCACACTGATGGGTCTTGAGTCTTTATCCAATTTGCCAGTCTGTGTCTTTTAATTGGAGCATTTAGTCCATTTACATTTAAAGTTAATATTGTTATGTGTGAATTTGATCCTGTCATTATGATGTTAGCTGGTTATTTTGCTCATTAGTTGATGCAGTTTCTTCCTAGTCTCGATGGTCTTTACAATTTGGCATGATTTTTCAGTGGCTGGTACCGGTTGTGCCTTTCCATGTTTAGCGCTTCCTTCAGGAGCTCTTTTAGGGCAGGCCTGGTGGTGACAAAATCTCTCAGCATTTGCTTGTCTGTAAAGTATTTTATTTCTCCTTCACTTATGAAGCTTAGTTTGGCAGGATATGAAATTCTGGGTTGAAAATTCTTTTCTTTAAGAATGTTGAATACTGGCCCCTACTCTCTTCCGGCTTGTAGGGTTTCTGCCGAGAGATCCGCTGTTAGTCTGATGGGCTTCCCTTTGAGGGTAACCCGACCTTTCTCTCTGGCTGCCCTTAACATTTTTTCCTTCATTTCAACTTTGGTGAATCTGACAATTATGTGTCTTGGAGTTGCTCTTCTCGAGGAGTATCTTTGTGGCATTCTCTGTATTTCCTGAATCTGAATGTTGGCCTGCCTTGCTAGATTGGGGAAATTCTCTTGGATAATACCCTGCAGAGTGTTTTCCAACTTGTTTCCATTCTCCCCGTCACTTTCAGGTACACCAATCAGACGTAGATTTGGTCTTTTCACATAGTCCCACATTTCTTGGAGGCTTTGCTCGTTTCTTTTTATTCTTTTTTCTCTAAACTTCCCTTCTCGCTTCATTTCATTCATTTCATCTTCCAGGGCTGATACCCTTTCTTCCATTTGATCGCATCGGCTCCTGAGGCTTCTGCATTCTTCACGTAGTTCTCGAGCCTTGGTTTTCAGTTCCATCAGCTCCTTTAAGCACTTCTCTGTATTGGTTATTCTAGTTATACATTCTTCTAAATTTTTTTCAAAGTTTTCAACTTCTTTGCCTTTGGTTTGAATATCCTCCCATAGCTCGGAGTAATTTGATCGTCTGAAGCCTTCTTCTCTCAGCTCGTCAAAGTCATTCTCCGTCCAGCTTTGTTCCGTTGCTGGTGAGGAACTGCGTTCCTTTGGAGGAGGAGAGGTACTCTGCTTTTTAGAGTTTCCAGTTTTTCTGCTCTGTTTTTTCCCCATCTTTGTGGTTTTATCTACTTTTGGTCTTTGATGATGGTGATGTACAGATGGGTTTTTGGTGTGGATGTCCTTTCTGTTAGTTTTCCTTCTAACAGACAGAACCCTCAGCTGCAGGTCTGTTGGAGTACCTGGCCGGCCGTGTGAGGTGTCAGTCTGCCCCCGCTGGGGGGTGCCTCCCAGTTAGGCTGCTCGGGGGTCAGGGGTCAGGGACCCACTTGAGGAGGCAGTCTGCCCGTTCTCAGATCTCCAGCTGTGTGCTAGGAGAACCACTGCTCTCCTCAAAGCTGTCAGACAGGGACATTTATGTCTGCAGAGGTTACTGCTGTCTTTTTGTTTGTCTGTGCCCTGCCCCCAGAGGTGGAGCCTACAGAGGCAGGCAGGCCTCCTTGAGCTGTGGTGAGCTCCACCCAGTTCAAGCTTCCAGGCTGCTTTGTTTACCTAAGCGAGCCTAGGCAATGGCGGGCGCCCCTCCCCCAGCCTCTCTGCGGACTTGCTGTTTGATCTCAGACTGCTGTGCTAGCAATGAGCGAGACTCCGTGTAGGACCCTCTGAGCCAGGTGCGGGCTATAATCTCCTGGGGCACCGTTTCCTAAGCCCGTCAGAAAAGCACAGTATTCGGGTGGGAGTGGCCCGCTTTTCCAGGTGCCGTCTGTCACCCCTGGAAAGGGAAGTCCCTGACCCCTTGCGCTTCCCGAGTGAGGCAATGCCTCGCCCCTGCTTCGGCTGGCGCACGGTGCACTCACCCACTGACCTGCACCCACTGTCTGGCACTCCCTAGTGAGATGAACAAGGTACCTCAGATGGAAATGCAGAAATCACCCGTCTTCTGCGTCGCTCACGCTGGGAGCTGTAGACCGGAGCTCTTCCTATTCGGCCATCTTGGCTCCTCCTCTTCACCATGCAGTCTTACTCCGATTTAATTAACTATGCCCCTGTTTTTGAACACTGAGGACAGACATATTTTTCAAGCTACATTTGCATAAAGCATGAGAACTATCTATATTGACACAAGGTTTGTTGGAAAGGAAACAGGGTAATATACACTTAACATGACCAGGCGAGAAAAGATATTGGATAAGATACAACAAACGGTCTTTCTTCTAGTTTTTCATTATATTAATATTAATATTATTACCAATAATAACACTTATGTAAGTACCTACTATGTGCCAGGCATGCTGCATTATTCAATTTTGTCATGCAAAAAGACTTGTGAGGTAGGTTTCATAGAAGAGGAAACTGAAGCATAAG
Organism: Pongo pygmaeus; assembly: GCF_028885625.2. NCBI lineage: Eukaryota > Metazoa > Chordata > Mammalia > Primates > Hominidae > Pongo > Pongo pygmaeus. Next base: position 61,974,039 of record NC_072391.2, read on the forward strand.
AGGTGTAAGCAAAGCTCATGTCACTAGTGACTGAGTCAGAATTTGAATCTAAATATGTCTGCCTAAAATATTCTTGTCTTTTCACAAAATCCGGTGGCCAGACTACTTCGGTCTGCCCATGATTCTCACTTTGGGGTCAGGTGGACCCCCTGATAGCCATAGCAAAGGTAAGTTTCCTGGTTAGATTCCAAAAGATACACAGATGCTAATAAAAAACAAACAAATGAACAAATTAAAAAAACACACACAAAGAAAACCTTTTTTAAAAAAGAAGGAAATGCAGCTAAACTCCGTGTGACAGGTTTAGTCCAAGCCAATTGTGGTGACCCCATTCCCTCTGCCAGTGATAGATTTGATAAAGGGCACATGACTTAATTCTGGCAAATAAATTTTGAGAAGATTTCTTTTGAGAAAAAGAAACAGGGCTGGAATTCTGGGAAACATTTCTTCATGATAAAGAGTACCAATAAGTAATGATCCTTCTTCTTCCTCTTAACTTTGTTGTCTGGGCATAACACCTGGAACTGCTACAAAGTCCCTATTCCTGGATTGAACATGAAGTTAGCACAAAGAATGTCAATGAGGAGGCATCATACAAATGTGAGTCATTAAAGATCTGTCACATTATCCTACCTCTGGACTTGATGTTATAGAAGATAATGAATTTCCTTATTGGTTCAGTCTATTTTGAGTAAGGTCATTTGTTACTTGCTGCTAAAGGCATTCTATCTGACTTCAAGAGGATCTTTAGTAGCCTAAGACTCTTAACTCACTGTATCTATCATTGCATTACACTTATTAAGTGTGTAAGGATTTTGACCACATTTCTACATCTATCATCTAAAGAGAAATGCATAACTTACCCCTGATGGTTTTTGGACAAACTACATTATTCCATTTAAGTAACGGAAATCTGAAACTTACAAAAACCAAGTAACTTGAAGAAAGTGGCTTGATAAGTATCTGTGTCAGAATTTCAACAACAGTACCCTGGCACCAGGGTGCACGTTTTCATGTGAATTCACATATAAACTCACATTTGGATGCTGCCATATGGTAGCCTCAATACTTTTATGTTCACCATTCCACTTGATTTTTGACATCAAATCTATCACTTGACAAATGCAGTTTTATGATGTCCACTCTTTAATGTACTGTAGTCCAAGAAGGCATGTGAGCTTTTCAAGGTGACACAGCAGGGAAAGAGAAATAGGAAAGACCTACTGTTCTGGAATGAATGTTTTTGATGTCCTCCTGGATTCATTTGTTGAAACTTTGCCCATCCATGTGATGCTATTAGGGAGTCAGATTTTGGGAGGTAATTAGGATTAGTTGAGATCATGAAGGTGGAGTCTTCATGAATGGGATTAGTCTTCTTATAAGAGTCAGAATTGAGCTTGCTTCCCTCTCTCTGCTGTAAGACCAGTGAGAATCCAATGAGAAAGCTACAGTCTGCATCTGGAAGAGGACTCTCACTAGAACCTGAGCAGGCTGGAACCCTGATGTTGGACATCCAGCCTCCAAAACTGTGAGAAATTTATTTCTGTTGTTTTTAAGCCATTTGGTCTATAATATTTTTGTTACAGCAGTCCAAGCTGGCTAGGATGCCTACCCTGATGCATAAAAACAGATCTGCTATAGCAAAACAGTATTGTTCGCCATGCAACACTCTTTCTTTCAGTCTCTTTCATAGTAGAGTTAAGGTCATGTGGCTAGTCTGGCCAATGGGCTATGAGCAAAATTGGTATGAACTATTCTTGGCCCAAGGTAGTTAGAAAAGGATGTAATTTCTTTATGGCCTCTTAGACATTTTCCATTATTTTCATGGCTGGAAGTGAAGAGCACCACCATACCAGAGATGCTGGAATGAAGCAGCCAAGGCTCAGGCTAGATGTCCCAGTTGATGATGGATGAGAGTGTTAAACCTCCATCCTGCACAGGATGGAACACCAAGAGCCCCAAACCTACGTGTAAGTTAACATTAGTATGAAGTTAAATCTGACATGTTCAGCCACTGAAATTTTGGGTGTTTGTGTTACTGCAGCACATATATCCTATTCTAACTAACTCAGCTGCTAGAATATCAATAGCTGGTTGGTTTAACCAGTATCTAAGAGGTTTCATTTAACTTTTGAGTACCTGGTAGACATTTTCAACATATAATATCTTTCTAGGTTTTCAGCTTCTAGTTTAAAGTCCTCGGATACAAAGTGCTGGTGCTTTTTAAAGCTCTTTCTTTACTTTGTTTTACATGGGTGAATAGTTGCTTTATTTATTATGCAGTTGGTGGTGGTTATGGAGAATTTTTCTTCACTATGCTTCAGATTTATAGAGCTGGGCTGTCCTTTTATTAGGCAATATATTCAGTTTGGCATTCTTAGGTGCCTAGAGAATTTGGCATAGATATACTTTTATCATAAAAAAATTCTCATAATGATTATTATTAGCATACCCTGTTGTTTATCAAACTCGAGTGCAAAAAAAAAATGCATATGTAGTTTTGAGAGCCTAAGTCTTTTGGTCTGAGTAGAATAAAGAATGGCATAAATATTCCTGAGGCTTAGTGAATATGCTCGCCAAAAAATTACATGAGCTACTAAAATTACAAATAGAGTATTGCTGCTGGTATCCTTGAAACTAAGGTTTCCCTACTGTACAATGGATTTAACACACATGAATTTCCCTATTATACCTCCAGGGCATAGCTACAATTTACTTGAATCTTGAAAGCATCAAATCCCGACTGACTGCTCCTGGGGAAAAGAGAAAAGCTCCATCTTTCACCCCTAACATTGCAGAGCCTGAGGAAACATTGGCAGTCACCTAGTTGGAACTCCATAAATTACAATTAAAAAAAAAGCCAAGAGAATAGGAAATAATTGTCAAAAGGTGGCAAAAGTAGTTAGGATCTAGCCCAATGTTTTTCTCTATTTCATGTCTTCTTCTAGATCTCAAAAAAAGAAGCAATGGGACCACATCATGCGTCCTTCCTCCTGCTTTCTAAAGCAACAGTCATCTTGCTCCATATCTTGGGTTTAACAATAGGAAAATATAGTCTTTCAGGCTGGGCATGATCTCTGTGTATCAATTCATACTACCATTTGGGCTGGGTGCGGTAATCCCAGCACATTGGGAGGCCAAGGTGGGCAGATCACGAGTTCAGGAGTTTGAGACCAGCCTGGCCAATATGGTGAAACCCAGTTTCTACTAAAAATACAAAAATTAGCTGGGCGTGGTGGCACGCGCCTGTAGTCCCAGCTACACGGGAAGCTGAGGCAGAAGAATCGCTTGAACCCAGAAAGCAGAGGTTGCAGTGAGCCGAGATAGTGCCACTGCACTCCATCCTGGGCAACAGAGCAAGACTCCATCTCAAAAAAAATAAAAATAAAAAAATTTTAAAATACTACTATTTGTTGAACACCAGCCCAGTGGTCAAAACTAAACTACAGTTTGTTTGTTTGTTTGTTTTTAATTCTCACAACAATCCAATGAGATGCAGGTCACCATTTTAGAAGGTTCAGAAAAATTAGTCCTGAGTACATGGAGAGCAAGAGATAAAGACAGAATCCAGAGTCAGATCCCTTCTCTCCAGTGGTCCTGTGTAACAATGTCCTCAGGAACAAAGTAAAGCATCATTATCCCCATTTTACAGAAAGAAAGCTGAGTCAAAAAAATGTTAAGCAAAACATTAACTCAGTGACTGAGCTGGAACCAAGTATGCCAAAATTTCCAATGATCAGAGATTATTTTTTGCTCCTAGCTAACCCATTATTCTCTGTGTTGAATTTAGTGGCATACGAAGTGAAGAATGGAATGAGTATGGTCAGAAATACATTTTGTTCTCCTTTTAAACTTTTGTTTTCCAGATAAAATGAAGTGTCTACGTAGTATGTGTATCTCACCACTTAGAACGTATCCAAGAATTTTTTTATTATTATTTTTATAAGGCTAGTGAGGAGGTTGTCTGGCACACGACAGCACTCATTGAGGTTTTGCTATTGTCTTTGGAAAGAGGACTGTAACCACAAGAGCCAGGCAAGATCCAGACATGGAGAAATTCAGAAAGTTGCCATGAGACCTCATGCCTTGTGATCTGTCTCATAGGAATCTATAAGCATCACCTTTTCAGCAGAATATTTGTGTCCTCATAAATTATTTATTTCAGAGCCTGCTTACTTCTGGGATAAAGGTGATCAGCCCAAAGTCATAGAATTTAGATAATGAATGATCTTAAAAAGTAGCGAGTATGCTATCTCATTTTGCAGATTAGAAAGCTGCGATTTCAGACAGGGGCAGTAGCTTATCAAAGGCCATGCAAGTCAATTTGTGACAAAGTATAAACCAGACAAAAGGTTACCACGAGGCTCATATCATGGCCAGCTGAATGACTGAAAACCTGGATATACACTCTATAAACAATGTTATGGTGCCGTGGCACAAAGAAAGTTGAACTGCACAAAAAAAAGAAGAGTGTGATGGTAACTCTAAGCCAAAGGCAGAGGAAGAGAAAACAAAGGTAATTAAAAAATAATTACTCTGTATTCAGTTAGCCAGCATTTGTTAGTCACCTCCTCTGTGGGAAAGCATAACCCTATGCTCAGGGCAGCGAGGGAACAAAGTGATTACACTGACCGTGTCTTTAAGGAACTTACGTTTTCTTACGGGAGCATCCACCTAGTCACAAAGGTTGGAAGAGATACATTTTGGAAGAGCAGTACAGATAAATTGGTTTAGAGAATCAGAGAAAGAACAGATGTCAGAGATGACCAGTCGTTGTCAGTCTACTAAACTGCAAGGAAATCTGCTCATAATTTGGGGGAAGGTCTTATGTTGTTAGAGTTCCTGCAATTCCTCCAGCTTGGGAAGACACACTAAAAAATACAGAGCAGCTGGTTAAAAAAAAAAAAAAAGCGTTATGCCTTCTCTTCACCACTGCCCTCCATCCACACTTCCTCCTCAGACCCTCCTTGCATATTCTTTTTCCATTCAAGCCTGCCTTATGAGTTCACCATAACTTAGTTTCACATTTATTGATGTCTACTCTCTGTCTGCTGACCACAGAAGAGGCTATTTTATGTACATCTTATCAACTGCTTACCACATAGTAGACACATGATGTAACTAACTCCATTTACATATGGGAAAATGGGTATAGAGACTTTAAGCTGTTTGCCAAAAGTCACACAGCTAGAATGCACTGGAGACTGGATTTCAATCTTGAAAACAAAGCTCCAATTATGAAGGAAAATAAAATGATCAATTGAACTACATAAAATAAAAATATACGTGCATAAAATACATCATTAAATCTATCTATAAACTTATCCAAATGATAAATATAAATATAGCTTAAACATTTACCTTAACGTCTTAATTATAGCTTAAACATCATCTATATATCTGTTTACCTAGATGAGACAATCAGACACACACACACACACAGAAAGACAGAGAGAGAAAATTTACATCTTAAATTATATTTATTTATTTCCATACACGATTACTGGATATTGGAGACATGAGGACACTATTCTCACAAAGTCCTGCCACATAAGGCAAGTCAATTTCCCCTTCTTGGGCTTCAGAAAAAATCAAAAGCTGATAAAAATGAAGAAATATGCAATGAATTAAATTAAATATGTAGATGCCAGCTTCAAACATTTCTGGTTGCAAAATCCAGGTTCAATATTTTACTAGCTTCTGAACAAGTAACTTCATCATTTCGTAACAGTATTGTCATCTGCAAAACAGGAAAATGATAGTAAATATCTTACATGGCTGTGCAAACATTAAACAAAATTGTGTATTTAAAATACTCAGTACATTTCTGTTTAGAAAAAAAAAAAAACTCAAACTGTGCTATTCCCTCACTGCCACACCAACATAAAAATAATCAATACAGATGACTTCTGTTAAAAAATGGGGAGTGGGGAGGGGTTCTTGTCACCACCACAGTTACTTCTGCAGCAGGCACCAACTGGGTGTCTTCCAGTTCAATTCTCATATTGTCTACCTGGAGAGAGTGTCAGATCTCACAGGTTGAGAGCTCAGTCTCAAGACATCCCCCCTGTTGACACACCAGTTCCAAGTCCAGGTCTCTGGAACTTCTGTATGACAGGCTTCAAGTTGGGTTTCCCACAACCCCCTCTTTGGGTTTGATTAATTTGCTAGAGAGGCTCACAGAACACTTTATTATAATAACCAATTTATTATAAAGTATACGACAAAGGATACAGATGAGGAAATGATTAGGGCATGGTATGGGGAGAGGGGCACAGAGCTTCCATGCCCTCTCTGGGTTCATCACCCTCCAGGAACCTCCATGTGTTTAGCGATCCAGAAGCTCTTGAGCCCCACCTTCTCAGGTTTCTATGTAGGCTTCATTATATAGGCATGGTCAACAACCATACAGAAATGCCACTGGAGAAAAATCATGTGATCGAAACCCAGCAAGGCCTGCCAGAATTTTCTTGGCCTCTCTGTGTAGCATTCCTTCCTCTAGTATATGGAGCAAGACCCTCTCTGGAATGAGCATCTTTTTACCCAAAGTTGGATTACAGACCTACCTTGGGCTGGTGGAAGGAGGACAGCAGAGTGTCAGAAAGAGAGATTCTGTTTCCTGATGCCTGCCTCTGAGGCCTAGAAGCACCCTCACATTATAACAAGGGCCATGGGAGTTATGAGCTTCCTTTTGGACATGAATTTAGGAAAGGACAGAGCATATAAGTCTTTTGTGGAAGTAAAAGCCTCATTCACCACCAGTGAGAGAAGAAAGCAAAAATCTCAACTACATCAGGAAAGATAACCAGTTACATATGTGCTGACTACCTAAAGACATTCACATAAGTGATTGAGACAACCTAAATTAAATTAAACCTCAAGTAAATTGAAATGTCCCTGATTCTGATGAGCTTGGAGAGCTGACACTGGCTCCTTCTTAGAGAGTGGGTATCCCTTTAAATGCCCACTTCCTCAGAGATTTCTTGACCTCCCTGAAAAGATAAAGTCTTGTTAAAAGGATTTTAAGAATCCCATAGTTCTGCTTCACCCTGTCCATTTTCTAAGACCCTGTACTTCACTCTGAGATCATCTGTCATCTTAGATAGTTTGCAATCATTTTGAATGGTCTCGCTTTCTGTCTCTATCACTGAATGGTAAGTCATATGGGGGCAGAGACATATCTCTCTTGTTCAACATTTGCCCTCATCTTGCCCATGACAGCACCTGGCACAAGTGGCAAATAAAATAAGGTGAAAATAAGCATGACAGTGATTGTTAGGGAATGAAAGGAAGGGGAAAGAGAGAGAGAAATGTGGGAGAAGGCGGGATGCTGGGGTTTCATGCTAATCTTCTAAATCCAGGTTTAGAACTTTTCTTTTTATTGCACCAGAGTCCTTCCTTCTCTTCTATTTCCCTCAATTTGTAAACTTTTGTTTGTTTGTTTGTTTGAGACAGAGTCTTGCTCTGTGGAGAGCACTGGTGAGATCACATCTCACTGCAGTCTTGATCTCCCAGGCTGAAGAGGTCCTCTCAAGTATCTGGGAGTACAGGTGTGCACCACCACACCCAGCTAATTTTTGTATTTTTGGTAGAGATGGGGTTTCACCATGTTACCCAGGGTAGTATCAAACTCCTGAGCTCAAGCAATCTGCCCGCCTCTACCACCCAAATTGCTGGGATTATAGGTATGAGCTGCTGTGCCCGACCATTTTAAACTTTTTAAAAAAAGTAAGTCAGATTATTATGCAGCTACATGTGGGGCTGGCATTTTAGAAGGTCTGGGGGAAGCTTTTTATACTGGCTGACTTGATGCATAATTTGACTAACACATCAAACACAGGCAATGGAGAACCAGCTCACTTTTATTTTTTATTTATTTATTTTTGATACAAGGTCTCACTCTGTTGTCCAGGCTGGAATTCAGTGGTATGATCTTGGTTCACTGCAACCTCCGTCTCCTGAGTTCAAGCAAATCTACTGCCTCAGCCTCCTAAGTAGCTGGGATTACAGGTGCACGCCACCACACCAGGCTAATTTTTGTATTTTTAGTAGAGACGGGGTTTCTCTACGTTGGTCAGACTGGTCTCCAACTCCCAGCCTCAGGTGATCTGCCCGCCTCAGCCTCCCAAAGTGCTGGGATTACAGGCATGAACCACTGCGCCTGGCTCTATCATTGGCCCACTTTTAGTTGAGCCCAAATAAGGCACTGCTGGGGGAGAAAAGTGATGAGCTTGCCGACAGCTAATCTCAGTCATCTTGATAAGGTTAGCAGTGTTGTAACACTACTTCAAGGGTGGAAATGGGTGCTTTTAACAGACAACACTCTTTGAATCTGAATCTGCTTCAGTCATGGGTCACCTTAATCCTTCCCTAGATTGAGGAGTCAGTCTCCTAATGTTTACTTTTCCCAGGCATATCTTTACAGACAATCGGAAATAACACTAAACTCCAAGAATGAGTCCAGCCCATGCGACATCACTGTACACACAGCATTTTGTCTGGCTCATGTTGTTGATATGGGCTGGTCTACTACCCTGTCTCAGTCATGACCCCTGGTTATCAGGCGAGGCCCCAGCATTTTCTAGATACCTGTTAGTACCTGGCACACTGCCAGAAGGAACCTCAGAAGATGAACCATCATTCTTCCCTCCCATTTTAATATAATGATTGAATTGGGGCCAGAGAGGAGAAATGACTTGCCCGAGGCCTCACATTGTGAACCATTATGATAGAGCTAGATCTAGAACCAGGTACCCTTGACCAAAGTTGAGAACCAGGTATGCTTGACCTGAGTCAGGTCTACCACTGGGAGAACATTCCAACTTTTTAAAAATTTTTCTTTCTTTCTTTCTTTTTTTAAATGCATTGTAGATACTGGAACAGGCCCAAGTAGCAGGGCCACTTCCATGGCCAAATATCCAGGTCTTCATTATACAAAGTCACTGATCCTTCTCCTACTTTTTCCCTTAGTCAACAGAAAAGGGAAGAGGCCGCCTCTCTTCTCCTATTTTCATTAAAGCCCAGGCTCAGGGGAAAAAAATCCCTCTCCCTCCACCCTAACACACACATATGTCTTGGTTTAAACTAAAACTTGAGGTCTACTAAATAATCCACTAAATACAGTGGCACACAGGATGTAGACTGTTTAAATCCTACTATAGTTCATTTTAATGTAAATTTAGTGATCACTAAGGGGTGCCCTAAAGGTGGTGACTCTGATCCCTGGTGCAACTGCCCTCCCCAAACATCTTGGAAAAATAAACAGAAAGAAACAAGGTCCACATTTTTCATGTCTGTTAACATTGCCACATGTGGCAACCACCTAGGTTTCTGTAATAAGAAACTGTTATAATTAAGCCCTTTTCTGCCCATGCCACACTGGTGCTCAGAGTCTGCAGGGAGCGATAAGAAAGTTCTGTTCTACTGAATGTTTTGACATTGTCTTTTGAAATGCACAGCTATAGAATATAAAACCTTTTTTTATTAGGGTTGTGGGAGACTGAAAATTGTATAAGCAATTATATGTGAATTGGAAATGCAATCTTAAATGTTGAACAAAGGGTATGTTTTCTCCTAATTCCAATGAAGCTGTATTTTTCTAATGGACTCCCACGATTCAAACATATATAAAGAGAGAAAAAAATACGTTTAATCTTCCAGTTGGTTATAAGACCCTGGTATACAGAAGAACTGTATAACAGTATGTGAGTTTATAATCCCCTGGCAGGAGGATTAGAAATTTGCAATGAGAGAACTCCTTAATCTTGCACTTACATAACTACGCATTTTTAAGATTTAAATTCTACAAATCAAAAAAAATGAAGATCATTTTGTTCTTTTCTAAAGGGTACTCATAGATAAATGATGACTGGTTACAGCCTATTGAATGTTTGAAACATTTGTAGAATGTAATTTATTCATACCAAATACATCAGAAAAGTAACTCTAGTGTTAAATTACAGCATGAAGAAATTAAAAGGCAGAAGTGAGGCAGTTGGCTTTAAATGGATGCTCTGAGGTTTGTAGAAAATGTCAAAAGGGTTCAAATGTTCCTAATGTGAAAGTAAATATTTGGGCATATTGCAGGAAGGCTTTCTCTCAGTGTAAGATAATAAAGTTTTTCATGGGATGTGGTAGAAAGAAAAAACTGTTTAGTCTAGTTCATTTAATTTCCATATGCTTTATTAATAAATGATTATACCACAAAGATGATGTTCTTACTTTCTTTCTCATTCAACTCTAGTTCCCCATAAAGTTTATTCTCCAGTGAATCAAGCAATCTTTATTTTCCTTTTCCTTACTGATTTTTCTTCATTTAGCAGAAATTTCACTGGAGCAATAAGACATATATTCTTCAGAACTTGAGGACCAGAGGCTAATAAGGAGTCCATGGTTGATAGGATCTAGGAATACACAGAAACTGTCGTCATCTAACCCAAATTCCTTCCCATTGTTACAAGAGTCATAGGCACAAGTAAGGTAAAGACAGGCAAAATATCAATTTGCAAATTCATGACTTCAGCCTTAAACTTAGTATGCTGAGCTGGGTTAAATGGATAATTATTTTGCTATGGTTTGAAATTTTAAATGATACCTCTCTTTAAACCCTAACGTGCATCTTGGAATTTATCATTTTAGTAAGTCTAAAATAACAACATGTCACTACAACAAGAGCAAAACGTATATACAAAATAAAACAAAACAAAAAATATACAACTGAATAATCAAATCAAACAGAAATGTTTAACCCTGAAGGGAATAATACATATGTCTATAATTCTATCCACAAGTTTACTTAATATCCACACTGCCACCTGGTAAATGTCTGGGAATTGAAACAACAAGATCAGTATACGTTTTCCTCCAAACTGAAGCAGAAGAAAGCTTAGCAGAGTATACCTGTGACTTCAGGAGCAGAAAAAAGTTTTCTTACACAGGACACTAAAAGGTCTAATCATATTGAAAAAACAAAGAAGATAAACTGGGCAACAATAAAACTTAAACTCTCTATCATAAAAATTCTCTGTCTAAATGAAGCACAGAGGAAGAATATATATATACGTATATATGTGTATATATATATATATATAACATATATATATAGCATTATGTTAATATTGGAATCTTGTAACCACCTGATGGGTTCTTCCTGCCTGTTGCACAAACAAAATCAACTTACTAAGACCAAGGCATTGCAGTAAAGAAAGAGTTTAATTGATGTGAGCCCAGCCACACCATGTGGGAGATGGGGTTATTACTCATATTAATCCCCCCAAGAACTTGGGGATCAGAGTTTTTAAGGATAATTTGGTTTGTAGGGAGTAGGAAAGTGGGGATTGCTGATTGGTCTGGTCAGAGATGAAATTATAGGGAGTCGAAGCTGTCCTCTTGTGCTGAGTCAGTTCCTAGGCGGGGGCCGTGAGACCGGATGAGCCAGTTTATCAATCTGGGTGGTGATCCATCGAGTATGGGGTCTGGAAAATATCTCTAGCACTGCTCTTAGGTTTTACAATAGTGATATTATCCCCAGGAGCAATTTGAGGAGGTTCAGAATCTTGCAGTCTCCAGCTGCAGGATTTCTAAACCATAATTGCTAATCTGGTGGCTAATTTGTTAGTTCTGCAAAGGCAGCCTAGCCCTCAAGCAGGAGGGGAGTTTGTTACCATTTTTGCTTCAAAATTAGACTGTGAACTCCAAGATTCTCCCAAAGTTAGTTCAGCGTACACCAGGGAATGAACAAGGACAGCGTGGAGATGAGAAGCAAGATGGAGGTAATTAGGTCAGATCTCTTTCACTGTTACAATTTTCTCAGTTATAATTTTTGCAAAGGTGATTTCAACCTGAGTAAGGGGTTGATGATATTTTCTTTAGTTCTTTGCAATGTATATATCTAACAAAGAACTCTTATTCATAATATATAAAGAACTCTTTCAAATCAATAAGAAAAAGGCAAGGAATATTTTTTAGATGGGGAAAATACATAAATAAATGCTAAAATTCACTAGTAATCAGAGAAATTAACACAAAAGTATATATATCACAACCTACCCAAAACGATAGGAAAGGAAAAAGGAAGAAGAAAGGGCCTAAGGAAAGAAGGAAGAAAGAGATGAAAGGAGAATATGAAGGAATAGACAATAGCAAGTGTTGACGAGCATTTACAGTAACTGGAAATCTTCCACACTTATGGTAGAAATATTATATAGTACAACCACTTTGAAAAACTGCTTATCAGTAGCCTCTTCAGCTGAACTTCTATGTCCTGTTACCCAGTAATTCTACTCCAAGCTCAAATGTACATACGCATAAGAATGTTCATATGTTCACTAAAAGACATGTACAAAATGTACATTTTCTAGAATGTTCAGAGCAACACGTTTTTATTTATATATTACTTATTTTATTATATTATACTTATTTATTTATTATTAGAGATGTTCTTGCTCTGTTGCTTAGGCTGGAGTACAGTGAAAGATCACAGCTCACTGCACCCTCAAATACCTATACTCCAGCAATCCTTTTACCTCAGCCTCCTGAGTAGCTAGAACCACAGGCGCACATCACCATGCCTGGCTTTTTTTTTTTTTTTTTTAATTTTTTGTAGAGATGTTGTCTCAGTATGTTGCCCAGACTTTCCTGGAACTTCTGGCCTCAAACCATCCTCCCACCTCAGACTCCCAAAGTGCTGGGATTACAGGCATGAACCACTGCACCCAGCCAGCAACATGATTTTTTAGTAGTAAAAAGCTGAAAACAGTCTAAATGCCCATCAGTAGTGGAATAAATAAATTATGGCACTCTCACACAATGGACTACAATACAATATTGAGAATGAAGGAACACTAGCTACACAATGCAAGATGAATGAATCTTACAAAGATAAAATTAAGCAAAATCAATCCAACACAAAAGAGTAGATACAGTGTGATGCTATTTATACAAAGCTTAAAAATTAGCAGAACTCATCTATGGTGCTAGAAGTCTGGGTAGAAGTGAGCAGGAAGGGTATTGATTGGAAGAGGTGGTAAAAGGGAAGTTTTAAGGAGAGAGAATGCTGGTAATTTTGTATGATTATTATTGATGGTAATAACTAGGCTGGGCTCATTTTATAAACATTTATTGGCTTTTATGAGTTATGACATTTTCTGCATATACTTTATATTCCATTAAAATTTATCTGAAAAATAAAATTAAATGTTGGTATAAAAGACCTTTGCACCAATAAGAATATTTCTCTAATTTAAGTACATAGATGAATGATTTTATAAAAAGGAAAATGTTACTATTTAAATAAAGGTCGAAGGACTCAGTCTATCAAAAGACACCATTGTGAATGATAGTTAATTTAAGAAACTACAATCATAGTATTTAAACCTGTTTTCAATTAATGTAACCACAGTAAATGAGAAGTTTAATCATTCTAAATTATAAAATGTATTTCTTGGATTATGACTGTTTTAATCTTAATATATATATATTTTTTGTCTATAGTTTAAAGAAGCACTTACTGTAGCAGTCTGGATAGGCTAGGATACACAATGGAAAGCTAAATCTCAAGACCTCAAAATAACAAGGTTTGTTTCTTACTCAGAGCTTCATGTCCATCCTGGGTCATCGAGGGACTCAACTCTATATCATCCTATTGTAGGATCTAGGTTTTTGGAAGGGCCACCAGTTTTGCTGGTCACTACGGGCAGATAGAGAGTGCAGCAAATGATTCACTGCTTTTTAATGTTTTGCCCTAAAAGTGACACCCATCAGCACCACTCACATTTTAGTACCCAAAACAAGTCCAATGGCCATACCCAACACCAGTGAGGAAGAGAACTACAATTCTGTCCTCCGCTTGAAAGTAAACATCAGTTACCGAGAGACTTAGTGACTTAGAATCCATCAATTTGTTCTCACATCTACAAGCCTAATCAGAGTGCTTTAACAGTGGTGTGATCAAATAATACTGGGAACACATCCCAGACACATGCGGGGCAATTGCACTTGTTTCGCCTACCACTAAAGTCTCAATGTTTGGCAGAATGCCTGACGCACGCCCCGTGCTCCCTGAATGCTTGCTGAATGTATGAAGACAGTTGACAAAATCAATTCAATGCAAAGGGTATAAATATCCCTTATGCAAAGATACAAAAAAAAATAAGATTATGTTTCAAAAAGACTGAAAAAGCATCTATTAGAGAGGGGATAAAAGCAAAAAACAAAATGGAAGACCAAAGGGGTGTCAAACATAAAGACAGAAAAGTAGAGAAGTACACAGTGGCCAAATGCAAATGACTACAATGGCCCAAATGTGTATTGTAAATGAGCAAAATGGCCCAAAGATAAGATAATAGGGAGAAGTAGGGACTGTGAAAAACAGAAGACCTTACTCTTCTCAGTTCAGTTATTTCTCATTTCCAGCGAATTATTGTCATCCAGGAACCCACTGTTCCAGATCTTTCAGGTTGTTGTTGTTGTTGTTGTTGTTTTTGGACGGAATCGCCCAGGCTGGAGTGCAGCGTGGTGATCTCTGCTCACTGCAAGCTCCGCCTCCCGGGTTCACGCCATTCTCCTGCCTCAGGCCTCAGCCTCCGGAGTAGCTGGGACTACAGGAGCCCGCCACCACGCCCGGCTAATTTTTTGTACTTTTAGTGGAGACGGGGTTTCACTGTGTTAGCCAGGATGGTCTCAATCTCCTGACCTCGTGATTCACCCACCTTGGACTTCCAAAGTACTGGGATTACAGGTGTGAGCCACCGCGCCCGGCCATCCAGATATTTCGGTTTTTTAGAGTGTTTACAAAGTTTTTTTAAGTAAAATATCTCAATTTTCAAACACGAAATAAGCCAAACGAAACAATTTTGCTCACCAGATTTACACTCTGGGCTGTTGATGGGTAATGACCTCACTCTCATTACAAGTGAAATAATAGCGAACAGTGATTGAGGAAAGTAGCGATCCCACTGGCGTTAAAGGCTGAAATCTGGTTGCAGAGGACTATTTTTTGAAAAATCTTCAACATTTTCATCTGAATTTTACAGAAAGGTCAATAAAATTCAATGCAACTTGAAAACTTACATAAAGTTATATTTTAATGGTTCTAAAATAAACCCTGGATTCAAAAGTTCTCAAACAGTCATTGTTTCCTGCCTATAAGACAAAGACAAAGATTGTTTTCTCAGTTCACATTGCTGATTTTGCCGGATAATAGTTCACGGGCATTGACAATAAAAAATGGAACATGCACCATGAGTGTTTTGCTGTTCTTGCTGTTGTTGAAATACTCAAGACTATTTGGCTTTCATCATCATCAAACACTCATTGTGCAAATATAATGCAAAAGTTTCAGTCCAAATGAAGCAGATACAGTAAGGTCAAAAATGTTCCCATAATCTAAACATTTTAGAACCAAGTTAAAAAAATTCTCTCATTAAGCATTTAATTTAATTATTTTTCAGTGCTTAGGGCTAATAGAGCCTAAACACATAGTTCTCCTTAATTTCATTAGCAGGCATTTATGAGTCCCTGCTGTGGGTGGATATGGAAGAAATATAAACTTCGGGGTATTTTTCTTTCTTATTAAGATAAAATGCGAAACAATTCATTGTAAATTTCAGGGTCAAAATAGAGTAATCTTTTGAGGCTGCTTCTGGGAAGTATTCCTCACCTTCCCCGTTCAACAGAAGGAGGCATTAGTCCAAATTTCTGCAACTAAAATTCATCCAGGGGACACACTTTGATTTGAACACATACTAAAATATTTCTGGGATATTAACTCCTCAATTCTAAAGAGAGCTTCAAAGTGGTCACTTAAGCCTAAATTTAGAATTTATTTCCATTGGTTCCTATTCTTATCCATTATCCCTAATGGTTGAAGGTATTGAAAACATAAGGATTTAGTCAGAAAAGAGGAAAAGTTTGTAGTATTCTTTTACAGAACTCATATAGCCATTATAAAGTGTACAATTCCTATTGAATTGCACACATCTAGGGTTTTGCTTGATTGAAAAGTTCATTGTGACTGTGAATGGAGGGCTCAATCTTTGTTTTTTCATCCCCAACTTATAACACCCTCAAAAGCTTGCAAGGTATGTAGCTAGGGAGAGGTCAATTCCGTTTCCTGTGGGTTTTCTGTAGAAATCCCTTTTTGGATTGTACAGATGAACCTCACTCTGAAAAACAAGAAGAAATGATGGATACTTATCCCAAATGACATGGTAGACCCTGAAGTAATGAGCGTTTACTCAGTTCGACAGCTTACTCACATCCAGATGTTCCAGTCGCAGGTTCAGTGGGGTTAGTGAGCATGAATAGATCTATTCCACACATAAGAAGTTAAAAAAAGAAGAGGCCACTGAAGAATGGACTTTTCTAAAAAATTCCTGCCTCTCCTGACCTTGCAGAGGGTAGAGATATGAGGACAATGTTCCTAACATTTGTCTTATTTTGTCCCCAGTTCATTTGGGCTCTGGCATTAGACTGAATGGGAGGAAAATCTAGCTTCACCATGTATTAATTTAAGTGGCATTGTGTGAGTCACTTAATCTAACTGCACCTCAATTTCATCAGTAGAAAGGGGTTATAATAATACCTACCTTGTAGGACTGTGGTATGAACCAAGAAAATGTCTGTTAAGTGCAGCATAAAGTACTTTGTACAAAATAAGAATTTAATAACTGCTGTTATTATTATCAGTGTTTAATTGTTACTGTTATTATTAATATTTTGTTTTCAAATTAGGAGCTGGTTCACTATAACTGCAAATGAATTTAAACTTGAGAATTTCTGTGAATATTTGTCTTTTTTTAGATTTATTCAAGAAATGTCAGCTTGTTTATCCCAAACTTCAAGTATTCCCACAACTAAAGGTGGCTCTTGCAGGCCCTTCTGGTTTTGATAGGTCTTAGGACATTGCTTCACTAAGGTGTTTTGGGAAACACACACACACACACAAACACACACACACACGCACACACACATGCAGCAGCAGCAGCAGCAGTAGCAGCAAGTTCATGGTTCTTTCTGTTTCCACCCATTTATGCATTTATTATGCAAACGCGTATTGCATATGATGGCTCTGTACTCTATCTCAAGATTGCCTTGGCTATAATCTCTAAAAAGATAACTTTTGTGTGTCTTAGATGCATGTTATGCATATGTGGAGGGAGATGGTAAGGGCATATAATTTTTAAGATTGTTCACTTTCAGGGGGAATTACTTTAAAGCAAAGTTAAGGGGGTGGTGTGAAGGCTTTTGAAAGTGGTAGGCAGCCACTGCAAACAACCACCTTTCACAGACGTTACTCTCTCTACGGGAGCCAAAGTCCTGGCTGCCAGGTCACTACTCCTGCTTTTGGCTACTAGCCTGGTCCAGCTTTGGCCAATCATCTCTAGTAGCTTGATGGAATTGCCTTTTCCTGAGGCTTCACTCCTGCGACACTGATTGACATCTGATTTCTTCCTGAGATTTTGACTGGCAACCAATTCCCTGAGTTTAGCTTCAAGTGCTTCTCTAGGAAGCAGGAGCACTCACCCCAGCCCCACTTATCCACAAGGGCTGTTTTCTCTTTACAGAATTAATTGCAATTCAGGAACCACGTTGCAGTTATTGATCTCCAGGTCTGTGTGTCTGAAGTTTGATTTCTCCTTTGTCTTTGCCTCTCTTTCCCTGTGTACATTTTCCTAGACCAATATAGGTTTCTAATTAAAGGAATCATATTATTCCATAGTTCCTGGCTTACTGGAGGCAGCAGTCTCCTCTGGAGCTCATGCCTAGAAGGCGTTTAGCTGAGTCTAGTTAGTGTCTCCACAGTAAATTGATCACATTCTGCCAATGTTCATTTTCCATAACCCACTTGTATTCAGGGTTGATCTATTTTAAAAATGTGAAAAGACGATCATTTAACAGCTGTTGTGAAAACCATTTACAAATAACTGTTTTTAGTTCTCTTCACTAAAGCAGAGCTCACTGATAGGATCCCTTCTAGTCATCTCTCTGAACCTTGATATATCAACAAGCCATGGTATTGATTAACCCACTTGCACATAACAGGCAGCACAGCATAAAACAAACAAATGCAAATAAACATCATGGGGTATGTGGGCAAACAGATCTGGATTCAAATGCCTGTTTTCAGCTCCTTGAAAATTGTAGGAACTCAATCAAGTATCATAACCTCCAAGTGTCTCACATTACTCATTCACACATTTGGGATATTGCCTACATTGAGGGATTACATTGAATATTAAATTATATCAAATACACACACATCATTAAATTATATTGTGTATGTGTGGGATCTTGTTCCTAGTAAATATCTGATCAAAAGAATAACTATCATCATTATTCTTCACTGTGAAAAAAGGAACATTTTCTTGGGACAAAAGTTAATGTGAACTAAGGTTTAAGGCTGGTGTTAAAAAATAAGAAGGCCAGGCACGATGGCTCACACTTGTAATCCCAGCACTTTAGGAGGCCGAGTCAGGTGGATCACCTGAGGTCAGGAGTTTGAGACCAGAGTGGCCAACATGGTGAAACCCCATCTCTACTAAAACTACAAAAATTAATCTCAGCTACTTGGGAGGCTGAGGCAGAAGAATGGCTTGAACCTGGGATGTGGAGGTTGCAGTGAGCCAAGATCGCGCCATTGCACTCCAGCCTGGGCAACAGAGCAAGACTCTGTCTCAAAAAAAAAAAAAATATATATATATATATATATATATATGATGGATATATAGAGGAAAATAACTTCAAAATTCTTTAGACTGATAAATCTGAGATCAACTCCTAAAATGCCCACCAAACTCAAGACTGCCTGGGTGCATCAACTGGGATCTTCAGTGCCTATGAAATTGACTTAAAGTCATGGTGCCTCTTGAAGCTATGCATCTAAATCAGAAAGAAATCAGCCCTAGACCTTAGCTTCCTCCTTATGCTCCCTCGCTGCTATTTATGTAAGAGTCTATGAGCTGCAGTGCTTGAAATTACAGCCCTGAAAATTTGGGCTAGATCTTATTCTCTGTAATGTTGCTTCCAATCTCCTGCCCCTGACCAGCTCCATGGAGTTATACCAAGGCTCCCACTTAAGTTTACCTCCAGCCCCACCAATGTCTTAACGTACTCTATCACTCACTCTCAGACAGGGAACTAAAAGTAGCTGCTGGCTTCAACCGTTTGCTTGAAAAGGAAAAACAAAATTGAGAGAGAGAACAGAAATGATGACAGTTCCCCCTTCCATCCAGGTCTATACCAAAGACCTTCTCCAAGAGTAATGCCTGATTCAATTAGGCTCACCTGATTACGTCATCCAAGCTCCCCGAAGGGTCTGCACATGCTGATGTGTAGCTGGGCTCCTGCCCAGCTACTACTATCTCCTACTTGATGTCCCTCCATGCTCCAGAATCTTCTGTCAAATGTGAGAGTCCAATTCACTGCGTTTCAGGCAAGTGGCAAATGAGGCTTTCTGACAAGAGCTTATTAGAGGCAGCTGTGGTGAGACTCTGCCGTTCAGAGAACCACAATAACTGACAGATTGGCTTTAAAATTAGACACTTTGCACACACATTCCAAAGCATCTGTACACTTCAGATTGTGCGTCACTCAGGGGGACTACCATGTAAAAGTCTCCATGTATCCTGATGTTTAAGGCCCAAAGTGACTGTGCCCAAAGCCATCTTAGTTTCTTTTTGTCCTTCCCTCACCTGCAGCCACATCAAATTTTCTTGCCTATCTAACCGTGGCATCGTTAACTCCACAAAAAAGCTACCATGGTTTTATTGTTTACAATTTCTGAAGTGCCCCAAAGTCTTTCCTCCCTTCATTTGTGCAGTTATGCAATACATAAACATCAGTCTAAAATCGCATCTACTGCTAAAGATTTCCCGTAAATTTTGTATTTTTTTTAATTATTGTTTTTTATCTATTTATTTAGTGAAATGGAGTCTCGTTCTGTCGCCTAGACTGGAGTGCTGTGGTGCAATCCGCACTCACTGCAACCTCGGCCTCCTGGGTTCAAACGATTCTCCTGTCTCATCCTCCTGAGTAGCTAGGATTACAGGTGCACACCACCATGCCTGGCTAATTTTGTATTTTTAGTAGAGACGGAGTTTCACTATGTTAGCCAGGCTGGTCTGGATCTCCTGACCTCAGATGATCTGCCCACCTCAGTCTCCCAAAGTGCTGGGATGTATTTATTTATTTTTTTAATAAAACCTGTAGCCGTATATCTGTTCATTTCCTATGACATGACATATTTAAATATATATTATATCTAATATTTTATAATTATATAACATAACTATATTACTTATGTTTATATTTAATATATTAATAAATATATGAAATATTATATGTGACTATATTGGATGACTGCAGAATATATTAATACATATATGAAATGTAGATTAACAAATATATAAAATAATATATTTAATATATATTTTGGTGATAATAAAAATGATGATGATGATGGTGACTATAATAATAATGGTCATTTAGGTGCTTGTTTTATTTTCAATATTAAAAGGTAAAGTTCTTGGAGGATGAACTGAGTATATTTTAATGGCTTTTTCCTCTTCGGCATGTAAAATGGCATATAATAGGTGCTCAACAATACCGATTGAATTGGATTGAGTAATGCATAGATAAAACTTGAAGCAATCCATGCTCTTGGTATATTTGGGTTTTGAAACTTTAGAGTTGTTTTCATTGCAAAGACTTTTCTTTAGACCTTCTCTTTATCTTTCAAAAATGATTGTATCTTTGGAAACTATCAAAGTAAGGGTAATTGAAGGCTTGCAAATGCAAAAGATATAGGCTTTACATTTTGAACAATTTCTTTACATCAATTTTCTTGTATTATTTTATGACTAAGATCTCTTATCTAAGCCCAAGCTAAGAGCGTATAAAGCGGAGATTATTCATAGGTATTTTGAATCCCATTTGGCATTCAGAATTCTGATTATTTCTATTGTATCTAGCACACTATTTCTTTCTTTAAAAAAGTAAAATAAATGTAGCAAGAAGCACTCCTAAAAAAAAAAAAAGGATAGTGGATATCTAATAGAAATGATTGTGGCCATTAAGATGCTCATTGTGCTACCTCATTGGAACTTCCTTGAATTTTGATCCCTGGAAAATTAAAGTACAGGGAGGCAAGGAAAGTAGGTTATTATTTCCTGTGCACCACTGCATCTCATTTTCCCATGAAGACGGAATGAACTAGGAGCCAACCATGACATCACAGGGAAGTAGAGAAGGAAGAGTGGCTGTGGAAATAGTCATGATACGAATCACATGGTACACAATTTCAATAGCAGGAAAAAATAGTGCACCTGTAAATCTTCTCCAGCCCTCAAAGTAGAGCAGCATTTTCATGTGTGTGTAAGTGAGTTTTGTTGGTGGTGTTGTTTTCAGTCTACAGGACCTTGAAGTAAATATACTAAAAAATGCTTTCTGAGATCTCATATGCTGACGACTTAAAGTGATACATTTTTTAAAAAAATTTTCAGAATAGACATTCAGAGATTTTGGGGAGGGAGGTAGATCTGCTTGTTTTGAAGCCATTGGAAAGGAATGGTTATTTTCACCTAGCCTCTCTCCTTCTACCATACTTCTCAGGGGTACCTACTATATTTGGAGCCAAAATAGAGAAGTACCCACCAATCAGGTGCCATATTTTGTCATCTTAGTTAGAGGAAATAAATATCTAAGCAGCTCAACCAATCCAGATGTGACATACCCAATTTGGCTTTTTCAGGCTAGATTGTGATATATTCATAATAGTGAAATAGCATACAATATTTGTATAACATTTGTTCTACTCAACTATTTGGTAATGTGACCCGAGATGCACCATGGTGTTCCTGTGTTTCTCAGTAATTTGGAAATGTGTCTATGAGATTTAGACAAACGGTTCTCAACTAAGATCAATTTTCCACCCAAGAGACTTTAGAGTATGTCTAGAAACATTTCTGACTCTCACATGTTGGAGGATTCTTTGGCATCTAGTAGTTAGTGCCAGGGACGCTGGTAAAAATATTTAAATGCATAGGACATGCCCCCACAGCAAAATTATCTAATCCAAAATGTCAATAGTGCCCAGTAGGAAAACCTGTGCTACCGCCCTTCTTCCCAAGTGATGGTCTGTGTACCAGCAGCATCAGCATCATCTGCAAGCTTATTAGAAATGCTCTGTCTCATCTTGCCCCCCAAACTGAATCAGAATCTTGGAGTAAGGCTTCAGTGGATTCATATGCTCATTATAGTTTGAGAAGCAGTAGTTTGGAGTGGTTGTTATCTACTCTTCCTAAATCACAAAGTTGCCTGAGTAGCTCTCAAATAAAAATAAAGATTAACCACACTTTGCCATAACCTTGGAGATTATGCTTCACTCATCTGGGATGGTGTCCTGGCAGCAATAGTTTCTAAAAGCTTTTCAAGTTATCTTAATACGACACCAGGGTCTATACCCATTGGTCTGAAGTAGCTCAGAGTGGGGTGAATGTGTTTAGAATGAACAGATGTCTTGGTATCCTGAGGAGACTCTGGCTTATGCCTTTTGTACTGGTATATTATAGCACCACTTTTTACCCTCAAATGTGTTCTGATCTTGGAGTAAGCAACAAGTTCTTTAAAAAATGCTAATTACAAAAGATTAAGATAAGCTGAAATTTATTAAAACTAAGAACTTCTGTTTCTCAAAAGATACCATTAAAATTTTGAAAAGACACCCCATAGAATGGCAATAAGGTATTTTAATGCATATATATAACAAATAATTTGTGTACACTAAATACACAAGTATTCACAAACTCATAAAACTTATTTTAAAAGTATAAAAAGAAACTAACAAATCAAGAAGAAAAAGACAAGACAACCTATTAGGCAAAAGACCTGGACATTCATTTCATAAGAGACACTCTGCAAATGGCTAGCCGACATATGAAAAAAAAATTCAACTTTATATTTGAGGAAATGAAAATTTAAACCACAATAAGCTATTAATAAAAATTAATTGCAGTTGCTAAATGCTAAAAACTGGTAATACCAACTGCTAGTGAGGTAAGTGAAATTCTCCTCTTGCCTTGCAAATGGTAGAACAAATTGATACAACAACTTTGAAAATATTAGGGGCAGTTTTGTTCCAAATTTCAACATATACATGAGTATGCCCATGATCAATGCTACTACTTAGGCATACACCCAAAAGAAACACTCATTTATGTTCATCAAAATGCATGCATTAAATTTCCCATAGTAACATTAGTCATCATAGTCCAATGTTGGAAACTATCCAGATGCCCAACAGTAGAATGAATAAATAAATTAACTGGGATACATTCATGACATAAAATATTATACGGCAACGAGTGTGAATGATCTTCAATTAAGCACATGATACAGATGCATCTCTCAAACATAATACTGAATGAGAGTAGCCAGATACAACAGCACGAACAATGATTACATTTCTGTAAAATATAAAAATCTGTAAAACTAACACTTGCTACTAAAAATTTGAACAGTGGTCGCCCTTGAAGAAGACCAAGCTGAAACAGAGTGTGAAGCAGAGTCTCGTTGTTCTTAACATTCTTTCTGCTGCTGGACTTCGGTATCATTAATGTGTTTGTTGGGTTACATGCATTGAATTGTACACTTAGGTGCATTCTTAAATATGTATAGTATACTTGATTTATATTTTAAGTATCCCATTTTGGATAATAACATTCATAATCACCCTATTCTGATGAGATGATCTCAAGTCAATAGTACATGGCCTGAAGAGCAATCATCCAAAGTCTACGAGGGCAGCACTCCCTCTATTAAGCCTGAAGAATTCAGAAAGAACTGTAGGACAATTTCACAATGACCCTTTTTAGTATAGCCATTCTTAACCTTGACAGCACATTGGCATCACGTGGAGAGTCTTCAAAACTCCTGACAATTAAATCAGTAACTTTTAAAGCTCTCCAAGTGAAGCCCATGTGTGAAGGGCTGGGAACCACTATGTTCACCCCACCTCCCTGAGACTATATGGACTTGCCACGTCACACTGTTGTTATGACAGTGTTTGCTGCAATTATCTGGACATTCTTAGTTTCCTTGGAACAGTCATTAACTTATTTGCTGTCTCAATAAGCATGCATTATTTACTAGGTCCTGTGTTAGGTGCTAGGTTCTAGGCTATATAAAAATAGATTGTAAACCTCAGGGAGCAAAGACCATGTCTTTTTAGTTCTATGCTATGCTATCAATGTTAAGCACTGGTATATATAACAGTCTTGAGAGGAACTCTGAAAAATATTCAGGAAAAACAAGAATGAAGGAAGTATTTTAGATACAAGAAATAACAACGTGAAGGTATGGAGACATTTCTCACCGTTAAAGTGAAATGACCATCTTCTAATCCTAGGCCTTTAGGAAACTCAACAATTTCAGAAATGGAAGATGCAATTTCAATAATAATAATAAGTGTTGTTATAAACACGGTTGGATTTTGCTTTTCTTCTTTCTCTCATCATGTTATCATCAGTGCTCTAAACAGTGCCTATATATGGTCAGTAAATATTTTTGAATAAATTAATAATTGAACAAGTGAATGAAAATATTCTTTCAATAAAGAAAGGATGAATTAACGTTTATTGAATAGGAAATATACTCCATCCACATCCTAGGTACCTCATGTATTTATGCTATTTAATAGTCATGGAACAATATAAATGGTAGGCATCATTATCCTCATCTCAAAGCTTACATAAAATACAAGGCACAGAGAATGCAAGAAATGTGCAAGGTCACAAGGCTATTTGAAAGAACCCAGATTCACAGTCTGATCAGTTGCTATTTGGCGTCCCTGCTCTGGGCATCCCGCTCCACAGAGCAGTGGGACCATAGTGAGCCTGGCACGTAATCCATCTGGGTCCATCTGGCCCTGCTCTTCTCTGGGCCAAGTGCCTTCCCCACGTACCTACTTCCCTAACACCAAGACTTGCTTTCCTCTTGTCGTTCATATTTATAATTCAGCATCAAATTATCTTATTAACACCATGGTGATTAAGATATGATAGAGGGGCCACTATGGAATCAGAGGTGTTTACAGGCCAACTAAGTGGCAATCTCCCTCTTCCCAACCCTAAAGTTTTATTTGGGTCTCCTGAGGAGGAAAAAATAAATTTTGAGAATAACCATTTGTTTTGGAAAAGTAAGCTAAGAAACTGACAGGAGAAAAATGAGCAGGAAACCGCCTGGCCTTTGCTGGATTGTCCTGCTCCCTCCCTTCACTTTCTCCATCTTCATTCTCTTCCCCTTCTTCCTCTTCTTCTTGCCCATTCCCTGAGCCCTTTATTATCTCATTAGCATTTCTCCTCTGACCAGAATCTAGATAATATTGCAAAAACCATGGCACTCAGAAATCACTTCTGTCTGGAATGAGAAGCGATGGGCTACAGGGCTACAGAGTATTTATGGGGATTTTCAACTTTTCACTGGATAGAGATTTAAAGTTCTCACTTAGAGTTGTGGATTCAATCCATTGTGAGGATGCCTTTTGCTCTATTTTCTCCTTTTCTTAATTTCTCTATTAGTGTGGGTTTCCCAGAGAAATGGAAATAATAGGAAAGAGAGAGAGAGACAGAGAGAGAGAGAGAGAGATTCACATACATCCATAAGCGTGTGCACACACATACACACACACACACGAGGGGACTTCAAAAATTCATGGAAAATGTATATTATGAAAATACTATGCACAAATTTCAATATTTTTTGCACCTACATAAACTCGTACTAGTTTGTTATAACATACCTGAACAGGATCTACTTTGAGGCACTCAGAAGGACAGGACAGCAGTTTGAGAAGAACCTCTATCAAAGCGATATGTATTCTGCTAATATTGAAGCAAGAACAAACATCAAATTCATGGCGAAACTTGGCGGTGGAAGTGTGGTGAAATCTTGATGCTTTACAAAATGTTTATGGGAACAATGCCCCAAATAAATTAGCAATTTCAGTTTACAAATCAATAACTCATTTTATAAAGGAATAAGATTACGTTGATGATGAAGCCTGCAATGGCAGACTATGCACATCAATTTGCAAGAAAAAAATAGTCTTGTTTATGCCCTAATTGAAAAGAACTGATGATTAACATCAAAAACAGCAGCCAACACCATAGACATCTCAATTGATTAAGCATACATAATTCTGATGGAAAAATTAACGTTGAGCAAACTTTCCACTTGAGTGCCAAAACTACTGTACCCACATCAGCTGCAGACAAGAGCAAAGCTTTCAATGTAAATTTTCAGTAAGTTCGATCAAGATCTTAAAGGATTTCTTGGGAGAATTGTAACAGATGAAACATAGCTTTACCAGTATCATCAGAAAGACAAAGCACAATCAAAACAATGGCTACAAAGAGGCAGAAGTGGTTTGGTCAAGGGCAAAAGTCATGGCAACAGTTTTTAGGATGCTCAAGGCATTTTGTTTGTTGACTTTCTGGAGGGCCAAAGAATGATATCATCTGCTTATGAAGAAAGTGTTTTTAAAAACTTAGCCAAATGTTTAGCAGGAAAATGACCATAAAATTCTCAGCCAGAGTGTCCTGCTCCACCACAATAAAGCTCCGGCTTTGTCCTCTCATCAAACAATGGCAATTTTGCAAAAGTGTCAATGGAAAATTACTAGGCATTCATTTTACAGTCCTGATTTTTCTCCTTCTAACATCTTTTTGTTCTTAATCTTAAATTGTCTGTAAAGGACACTTATATTTCTTCAGTTAATAATATAAAAAAGACTACATTAATGTGATAAAATTCCTAGGACTCTCAGTTCTTTAGGGATGGACTACACAGCTGGTGTCATTGCTTACAAAAGTGTCTTGAAGTTGATGGAGCTTAGGTTGAGAAATAAAGTTTGTATTTTTTATCTTTATCTTTTAACTCCATTTCCCATGAACCTTTTTAAAGTCCTCATGTGTGTCTGCATGTGTGTGTATATACATACATACGTATACAGAGAGAGAGGGTGGGGGATTTAGTTATAAGGAATGGGCTCATGCATTACAGAGGCTGAGAAATCCTAAGATCTGGAGTCAGCAAGTTGGATACCCAGAAGAACCAATGGTAAAATTCTAGTCCAAGTCCAAATGCAAAGGCAGAGGAGCACTGATGTCCCAACTCAAAGACAATCAGGCAGAGAGGAAGAAGTTTTTCTTACTCAGCCTTCTTTTCTATTAGACCTTCAACATATTGATTAAGGCCCACTCACCCTGGGGAGGAAAATCAGCTTTGCTTAGTCTACCAACCCAAAGTTAATCTCACCTAAAAATATCTGCAGACACATCCAAGAATAATTTATTATTAGAAAACATCTTTACTTTATCCTTGATTTGGTAGGTTATTTTGATTTTTTAAATTGACAAGCAATAATTGTGCATATTTGTGGGGTACATAGTGATATTTCAGTACATATAATATATAGTGACCAGATCAGAGTAATTAGCATATTGATCATCCCAAACATTTCTCATCTCTGTGTTGGAACCAGAAATAATTTTCAACGAAATATCTGTGCATTCGATGGCCCCGTCAAGTTGACATATAAAATTAACTATCACAATTTGCATTTTAGCAGTTTAAGCATTGTTTTCTATAATAATCTAATCTTTTTTCTGATGAGTTTGTTCAGTGACTTCAGCCATATTTTTCTGTTTTTTTTTTTTTTTTTTTTCTGTAGATCTCAGAGCCCAGAGTCCCCTCTTCATGCAAGTGCGTGCACACACACACACACACACAATTTTGGACTATCATTGAGATAGATCTGCACACCACTTTTACTCCTTTTAGCTCTGACTTATTTCAGGCATGAAAGTAAATATAGTTCCCTTCCCTTGGTATCTGTTTGAACAGCAATTTCCAAAGTGTGTTCAGAGCGTGATAGGTTCCACGGTAGGCAGATAATAACATTATAGGTAAATCGTTGCTGAAGAGAGGGATAAATGGGAAATAATCTGCAAAAGAGCTGCATGTCTAAATTGTTGAGAAGCACTGAATATTATACCCTTCTCTTAAATTTTTATGATTTATTTTGATAATGCATATTACATAGTAAGGGCTCTGAAAAGTATTTATTCATTTCTTCAATGTGTATCTATTGAGTGTCTACCATGTTTAAGGCACTGTTTTAAGCACAGGGAATAGTTATTTATGAAATATTTCTCACTCTCATGAAGCTTGCATTTTAGTTAGAGGAAACAAAATAAATGAATGAAGATAAGTAAAGCAGGCAAGGAACTAAAGCATTGAGGAGCATGCTATTTCATAAGGGCATTAGGAGAAACAATCTTTGAAAAAAGGATATTTTGAGCAAAGCCTAAATGAAGAGAGGGTGCAGGACACATGGATATATAGAAGAGCAATGCAACAGTCCTGAAAGGGGAGTATGGTTCAGACATTTCAAAATGATCACAGGCTGTGTGACTAGAGCTACCTAGGAAGAGAGGTGGGAGATGAGACCAGTGCATTAGTAATGGGCCAGGTCATCTATTTTAGAAGCCAGGATGAGGACATCAGAATTAATTATGTGCAAGAGAGCAAGTGGTTGGAAGGTTCTGAAAAGGAGAGTTATATAATCTGGCTAACATTCTAGAAGGATCGCTCAATGAGGCTTACACATTGTGAGGCCAGGCGAGAGTGTAAGCAAGTGACCAGCTAGGAAGTGACCCCAAGGGTCCAGACACCACAAGACTGGGGACTGGGATAGCTTTGTAACAAATAGAGGATGTCTGGAGAAGTGAAGGGATTATAAAAGTATGTCATTCTCCAGTCAGACATTTTTTTTAATTTTATCTAATCCCGAGGCTCTTGGATTTTTTTGCTCATTGCCTTCTCTCCAATTGGCTCTCCCCTCCGTTATTTTTCAGAGTTAACTGTTTAAATTTAAATTGGTGTTTTAGCTTTTTACTAGTAAATATCATGCAGTTAATCCTTATGTCTAATATATTTCTATTTCAGATTATCCTTCTGTGTGTCCTGTTTGTATGCAAGCATCCATAGGAGTGGTCACATAAATCAACCACTCATAGTTTTAAGTGGATTTGTTTATCTCTTTTTTGTATGTGAAAATCTGTCAGTGTGTTCACTTCCCAATAGGGATTTAAGGCCTCAGGGTCAGGGATGACACTACCCTTCTGTCTTCTGTCCAGTGTAAGCCTCAGTGTGTGTTCAACTTTCAGATATCTCCATATGTTTGTCACTTCTTTTATGAAGGCCTTCTTGAACATGCGTGAAGTTGAAGATGCTCCATTCTGGGTCCCTTCAGAAAGGCCTCAGTGTATCTCTGTTCTGGCACCAACACTCTCCATCACTATGCCATGAATGTGGGTACAAACCTCTCCTGCTGCACCATAGGCTTCTGGAAGCAGGGATTGTTCATAGCTATCATTGTGTCAGCAAAATCTCTCACCATGAATGACACCAAGCAGTTATGAACAAATGCCTGATGAGTGGCTGGAAAGTTTTTATTCTTTATTGGTTTACGAAATATTAGTTTATTAGTTTGTTTGTTTAAAATATTTGTTGGCACTTTGCAGATGCCACTTCCACTGATGTCACCACTGCCAGTGATGGTCAACTCCACCTTGTTCTTTGACATTATAGTCAATGGTGAGCACTTGGGCCATGTCTCCTTCCAGCTGTTTGCAAAGTTCCAAAGACAACAGAAAATGTTCATTTTCTGAGCACTGGAGAGAAAGGATTTGGCTATAAAAGTTCCTGTTTTCACAGAATTATTCCAGGGTTTATATGCCAGAGTGGTGACTTCACATGTCATGATGACACCGGCACAAGTCCAACTACTGGGAGAAGTTTGATGATGAGAACTCCATCCTGAAGCATACAAGACCTGGCACCTTGTCCATGGCAAATACTGGACGCTACACAAATGGTTTCCAGTTTTTCATCTGCACTGCCAAGACTGTGTGGTTGGATGGCAAGAGTGCAGTCTTTGGCAAGACAAAAGAGGGCTTGAATATCTTGGAAGCCATGGCACACTTTGCTTTCTGGAATGGCAAAACCAGAAAGAAGACCATGATTGACAACTATGGACAACTCCAATAAATTTCACTTATGTTTTGTTTTAACTACCAGACTAATTTTTCTATAGCCAGGAGAACATTCCTCCACTCCATTTGCTCAAAATATCCTATAATCTTTGTGTTCCTGCTCAAGTTCTTTTGGTTCCACATTTTCCTTAGTCTGCTCCACCTCTAGCGGATTTCAGAGTTAAGTTTATAATTATGAAATAAAAACTATACAACAAAAGAAAAGTAATATTTACTGAATGCTTAGTAATCCAAGGAAAATGAAGTTAAATACACACACACACACATACAAACACACACATGCATGCACACTCTTACATTCTTAGATAGATTTATATAGGAAGATATAAATTAGATATAGATATATATAAATATAGATATAGATATAGATACAAATGGCTATGGTTTGGATATGATTCATTTGACCCCATTAAGCCTCATGTGGAAATTTGATCCCTGATATTGGAGATGAGGACTGGTATGAAGTGTTGGGATCATGAGGGTAGGTTTCTCATGGATGGGTTGGTGTCATTCTCCTAAGAGTGAGTCAGTTGTCACTCTTAGTTTTAATAATACGTTGTTGAAAAGACCCTGGCACCTCCTATGCTTTCTGTCTTGCTTCCTTCCTCTCACCATATGATGCCTGCTCCCCTTCTCCTTCCACCATGAGTAGAACTTTCCTGTGGCCCTCCCCAGGTGCAGACACTAGCACCATACAATTTGTACAGCCTGCAGAACGATGAGCCAAATAAAATCTCTTTTTTTTATAAACTATTCAGCCTCAAGTATTCTTTTGTGGCAACACAAACAAACTAGGGCACAGATATATATATATATATATATATATATATATAAAATATATATATATATATATTCATCTGTTGGAAGAGATGATTAAGTCTATAGAGTTTTACAAGGTATGATAGAAACCATTATCTGATTGATCATGATGCCATGCTTTTCATTTAATTCCTTCGAGCAAATATAGCTTTATCAATTACCTTATTTTTTCTCATGGCTTTTTTCCCCACAGACACTGCTGTATTTAGAAGTTTCTATTTTACTTCACTAAAAACTACAAAACCAATCTATGTCATATACCAAAAATTTGAAATAACTCTATATATTTATTGAAAAATAAAGGAGGGGAATGATTGCCATGAGAGCAGAGCTCAGACATGTCTTCATCAGCCTGGGAAAGAAAATGATGGAGGAGGAGGTATAGACTGTTCTGGCAGGAAGTGAGGACAGCAATTGGTGTAGCAACTCAGAGGCATTTCTGAAGCACACCCCAAGCATCTGAGCTCAGCAGATCCAGGGGGCTATGGCAGGCAGAAGCATGTTCCTGTGCTAGGAGGCCTCCTATTCTTTCAAAATAAAGAGACAGTTTCTTTCTTGGGAGGGTGAGGAAAACAATAAACATATGTGAAAAATAAAGTATTGCTTAAGCATGGAATGTTTTTGGAGAACAATAATTCATTCAATGGGAATTCTTTCAAAAGTGAGAAGGAGGAAAATCTAGAAGGCAAGGAATGTTGTGGGTATTCAGATAGCAAGTAGTTCAGAATAATTGGTCTTCAAGTGCTACTGAGGATGGTAATAAATAAATGGAAGGGGTGGACCAGAGTTTGGACGCTGTCCAATGAGTGCAGTAGAAATTGGTGGAGCTTAAATATCTGTTTGGGCTTGGCACAAGGCTGTAATCTCAGCACTTTGGGAGGCTGAGGCAGGAGGATTCTTTGACACCAGGAGTTGGAAGCTACAGTGAGCTATGATTGGGCCACTGCACTTCAGTCTGGGTGAGGGTAAAATCTTGTCTCAAAAAAAAAAAAAATCCCATTTAGTGAAATGATTGAGTTTGATTGATCTAGGGTTTTCTCCCCAGTTTTTCCTACAGATGCTATTGACTCTGATACCAACATTTTTCTCAACCAGTGCATAGAAAAGTATCAGAAGGTAAATATATTGAAAAACAGATCAGGGCATTCATCAGAGAACACTGAGACCCATGTGATTAGAGAACATAAGATCTGTCCCATAAAGATAATACACACAAAGGGCTTGATGAATTGGTACCATGATGTCTTTCAGTTGGTAGATGGGATTGAACTGCATTAAATGCTGGGAAAGCTTATTTGTGCTCCCAAGTTTCTTGCACTTGCTTTATCTGAAGTTCTTGTGGCATTATGAGGAAAAAATTAATACTGATGCAAGTGACAAAAAGGGCAGCTAAAATTTGTAAGAGAGTAAATCATAATTATCTTTATCATAATTATCATCGACATTCTTGTGCTCAAACAATTAAACATATCTCACATTTTTTCTCTTCAGACCTAAAAGTCAATACAACAATAGCAGTGAGCCTATGCATTTAAGGAATACATTAAATATAATAAAATGATGTATATGCGAGTTAATATCTAACAGTGATAGCTAAGCTGCTTCTGTCTTATAAGCAATACCTTTTGTGAATGGTGTTTTCAGGTTATAGTTCTCTCTCTTTTTAAAAGCAGTCCTATGAAGAAAATCTCTGTTTTTTTTCTGTGGCTGATAATTTTGGCAGACACTGTATGTTCTATTGTTTGTATCCACCTGAAACATTCATTAAATAATTGAGGAATGGAAAAAATGCTTATCTCCATATTAACTGACGTGGTTTCTCTTTCTATAGGCTATGCATTAATCAAAAATTGACTGCTCCTTTTGGCCTTAATATCAAGGACACCGAGAGCTAGATTTACTGCTAAAGTCACAATATTAATTTTTGAGGATATTTTTTCCTTCCATTTCAATGCTATTTTTCTTTATGCCTACTATTTTATCATATGCCACTTCAAATCAGCCTTGGAAATGGATGGAATATAAATGAATATATTAGCAAGCAACAGCATAAATAAGTGGGAAACGAGAGAGAGTAATATGGAAATTGTAAGATCCAAAAGGGTAATTCATCCTGTGTAAATTATAATCAGCAAATATAACTGGTGCCTCAGAAGTAATGCATTGTCCAAAAACAATGATTTGAAAATAGAAGCAGAAATTTTTGACAACTATTAAAAGATGAGGGAAAGGGGAATGCATTAATAATGTATGTGAAGAAACCCTAGAAATTGTTAAGATACCATAATTTACTAATATCACTGAGTATGTAAAAAAAAATAGTTGGTAGTGCTGCATTTTGACCAAGTGAGAAACAGACAATGCTCAACATGGTTAAATGCAGTGAAAATTGATGCAACCATTTTGTAAGGCAATTTAGCAATATCTGTCAACATTTCACACACATGTATTTTTGACCCAGCAACTTTTTGAATGTGCACAATACATTCACTTACCCAGCTGTACAAAGGTATTCATACAAAGATGTTTGTTGAAGCATTTGCTGTAATAGCAAAATTCTAAAAAATATTTTAAGTATCCATCAATAGTGGGCCAAATAAATGATGGCACTATATATAATGGAATTTTATGCGACCAATAAAAAGAATGAAGCAGATGTTTTTTGTGTAAGGATGGGAATTTTTTAAAGTATTTAACTTAAAATGTTGGAGAATATATATTTACTTAATAATATATTTGTTTATGAAAAATCATCATTTTTAGTAAGACGTGCAGACTATGATGATAAAGAAGAAATAGGTCGATCAAATGGACACATAGATAGATTGGCTTATATACACAAGATACTCTTAATAGTCATGCTTCTAGGGAATGAAACTGGTGAAAAGATTCATAGAGTGACTTTTATTGTTTAATTCATTTCCATTCTGAAGTGTTTAATTTTTTCCACAAATATATACAGTTATTATGATAACTGTAATGAAAACTAGCTTTAGAAAAGAGCTTATAGAAAGCAAATAACTGTAAATCGCCAAGGGGAACTACACTGTATAATATCTTCAGCAAAGTCCATGATAGAGAGTGCTCATTCATTATGAAATTAACCAACATATAGATATATATGTCTAGTATTGCTATTGCAAAATATAGGAGGAAAGTATGCTTACTGTGGTCCAGATACTAGGCTTAGTATCATAAGGTAGAAAACATTTTCAAAGACGGACTCCATTTCTGTTTTTCAGAGTAAATGCCATTTTGTCAATGAAAGAGGGATGCTTGCAATGATGCGAAGGATGTCTGAGAAGAGGTGTATTTCTGAAGGAAAGAAAGAACACAGCATACTCCTTGGATAAATCTCATTTTTTCCTTGTTAAGCCTTTTTTCCCCATTGCATTCTCTACAAACCCCTGGCCCACTCTTTCCTCCTCTTTCTACTTTCTTCCTTCCTTTCTCATCTGTACCCCAAACTATATTTGTAAACTCTTGCAGTGTTACTTTTGCACAGGGCTTGAAATATTTAACACCTTTGTTTTTAATACATGAGAAAAATAAGAGCTATAGGAAAGGAAAAACTTATACCAGTTTCAACAGGTAATTGATAGACTACAGTCCTCTCTCAAATGTTTACTGATGACACATATGCATGGAGATGGGAATGTATACACACACACACAAACACATGTGTTGACTGGTTGAAACATGACAGTTCTCCAGTACCTGGGAATTAAAGGAGGGTGCATTATCCATCCCTACCCTTACCTCAATATCCATTTTAGGAAGGGTTAGAAATTAATTTACATGATTGAACATACCAAGGGCTTTGAAAGCAGATAAATATGAAATTCAAATTTTTCACTTCTTCATCCTGGAGGTTCAGTTTTCCCAACACTAAAATGAGGATAGTAACACCGAACATGGGAATTGTTGAAGCAATCAGTGAAATAGATGCTGTATTATAGGCCTAGCTCAGTTTATGCTCTTATTTTAAGATTCTTTGTCTGGAAACCAAACCACCCCTGGAATGGACTCTGGTGGTCCTTACATGAACATAAGGCATGCATCATGCATAACCCCTTTGATATTGTGAGTGTTTCTCTACATATGAGCATTCTTTTTTTCGGGGAAAAGTTCCTAACTTTTATTAGATTCTCAAAGTTGTCTGTATTTCCTATTATTTTAAGAAAACTGACTTAAATAAAAGGTGTAATTGCTAGTGTTAACAATAATAATTACAAACACCATAATATTACTAATATTTCACTACAAACAAATAATAATAGTATTATTATTAATATTCAATTATCTGAACATGAGCCAAAATTGGTGGATGAATCACATTTAAATCATTGGGTGCTTTGCTTTCACTAGGTAAAAAGCTCCAATTTCTTCTTATTACGTTAAATCTTAAGAACCTATTTCACTCTTATCCACAAAGAGGAACTCATTTCCCCTAGAAAGGCAGGCTAATGAGGTCTGCTTAATTTATAGCTGGGTCCATTTATGTGGTTGCTTCATTAACAAAGACATCTGTTTAATTCAATAGAATCCTACACATGGTACACGTAGAAGACACTACTACCCCCATTCACTCCACATCCATTCACTACCCTAATGCTTCTGACATACACAAACAAACATTGTTTTACAAATTGCTTAGAGATTTGATTAAGTTGCATAATGCATTTTGTTGTAACAAGAAAGGTGATTTAAAATCATTAGTCCTAAAATTTAGTCCTGCCTGTGCTTTGAAGTCAAGGAGAACAATTTGTCAGCTGGTTGATCTTTTGCTCCTAAAGCTAGTTAACTGATCAATCTAATGTCAAAGGAACAGAGATGGGAGACATTTTACTACGTAGAAAATGGCACATGAAGATAAATCCAACACTGTGCTTCATTTCATCTGCAGTTATCTTTGTAGTAATTGCTTTGGAACACTCAAGGTGCTCTTTGCACACAGGGAGTGTTAGAAGCCTTTAAATCATCTGCATAGACTAGTAGCTTCTTGCTGTGAATCTTGCTTTGCTCCATTTTTGGGTAGAGAGGGCAATAATTTCCTACTGTAAATGCAAATTTGGCAAGGAACAAAGGTTGGGATTTTTGACTAGTTGTTTATTGCACAATCAATTCATTCATTTCTGAAATTTCTTGACATGCTTGCAAAGTAGATCCATTCCTTATTGAATTCATTTGATTTTCACTATGACCATAATGATAAAACTAGATCTGGAGTAAAAGTTTCCTAATGAATAGATTTGGATGTACCAGCTGTTCCAGTTATCTCTGTACAAAACACACCCCCCCAACTATCTGATTTAAAACAAAAGATGTATATTTCATAATTTTGTAAATCAAAAATTGAAATTGAGTGACAACAGCAAAGGAAACTTAAAAATATTTAGCCATCAATGAACTGTAGGGTCCAATATACTTTCACATACATGTCTGGTACCTTGGATGCAGGGAATGATTGGAAAGGCTTGTCTGGTTGACTCAGCTGGGACTGTCAATCAGAGTACCTCTATTTGGCTTCTCCAACAAGCAGTATCAGATAAACTTCTTACTTGACATCTCAGGGCTCTCAGAGAGTTCCAAAAGTCCATACTGGAAGCTGCAACAGTTCTTATCAGAGTATCAGTTGCTACTAGGTCCATTTATGGACAAACCACTCAGGTCATCTCAGACTCAAGGTAAGAGAAACCAGACTCTACCTCATAGAGAAGAGAAAAACACGGTATCCATATCCTTCTTTAATTTACCACTCCAGAGCATTTTGATTCTATACAAGACCTATTATCAAATCGTTCTGCTGCCATCACCTCAAGGTTTTATATGCTTTAGAATGTTTAGCAAGACAGATCATGGTCAGGGTAAAAGCAGTAATTGGTTAAGTAGATATAATTCTGACAAGCTACAAAAGGGACTTGCATTTGCTTAACTCTCAGAAATTTTTTTGTGTTTATAGTAGAGAAGAGGTTTCACCGAGAAACATCTTCTTACTGAAAGTTATGTGAACACCCATTAGAAATCAGGGAGAGAGATTTCATTTCTTCTGGAGTATGTTCAATGCCTAGTTTTACCCTATCAGAATTTTGTCTGGGGCACTTATCCAGTGACAATTCTTTTTTCATAAGAGCTATTTTTCATAATACTGCCCAAAGTCTTAGGAATGATCCAATTTTCCAGTAATGACTAATATATTAAGATGCATATGAAGGCTCCTCTTTCATTATGATAGTCACCCTCTCACCATTGCCTACAGAGTACTGTCTCAACTCATCGAACTGCCTGACTTTTCACAACTAAGCCTTTAAAGTTTATTCAAAACTTCTCTCCTCACATTCACCCTGTCCACCAGCAAGACCACCCCTCCCATTGTCTCCAGAATAAATATGGTGTTCCCACCTCTGGGAAAGTTAACAATAACAATTATATCAATTGCTAATATTTGTTGAACTCTTACATCACTTGCTTGCTCTCTAGGCTATGCTGACTGATGTGAAATGCAATGGACACTCTGATGTCGTTGGGTAACACTTTTTGTCTGCTGTACTCAACACAAAGAACGGTCCACTCTTGATTTTTTTTTTGTAAAAGCCTGTATCATGTCTTCCCAGACTAATGTTCCAGGAAAGTATGAGATTTTGTCTCGTACTACTTGTTTTCACACACAATGTCTCACACAGAGCAGGTACTCCACAAATAAATTATTAGTCCAGCAACCCTTTATTACACAACTGTTACATACTCCATGCAAACAAGGAAAGCAAATTAGAACAAATGAAACACAACCTCAGGAATAGTTTGTTGTTCATTTGAATCTCTTGATATTTTTATGTTTGACTTTAGAGGAATTTGAATGATTTAAGTTGGAATTGCATTTCTACAGCTGGCTGGCAGGGCAACTTTGAACAGTCTGCAGAGCTTCTATTTTCCTCTCTCTGAAGTGAGGGAAGCAACTGGTAAAACTGTTGTATGTGTAAAATCACGAAAGTGATGTAAAGCTTTACTTTCCAAATTTTCTTGTGCTTAAAAATCATCTGGAATCTTGTAAAAAGGACTGTGGTCTTAAAGAAAGAGCCTGAGATTCTGCATTTCAGACAAGCTCTCAGAGAAGGTAAATGACGGCCCATTGGCTACAGCTTGAGTAGCAATGCTATAAAGCACCTAATATTAATACTCACTCTGAAATGTTGTCCTCCTCTTTCTCCCTCCATCTTCCTATTGGAAAATTCCAGGAGACAGAAATGGATTTTTATTTACTCCAAACGTCCAGTCTGATGGTCTCTCAATTGTGTTCCTCATTTAAAATAGTGCAGCTCCCGCACTTTGTTTAACTTTGCTTGACAATCAGTGATTTGTGATTCTGCTCTTTCCTGAGCATGTTTATAAAATGACGACCTTGGGATTGGAGTCTCTGCTGCCCAAATGCAGGGAGCAGTCTTTCTATGGAAGAATTGTGAAAGGTCATTTTACCACTGTTTTTTTCTTTCTTCTTGTCTTTCTTTTTGTTTTTTGCCTTGGCTTCATATGCTAATGGAATCAACATCCCCATTTGCTATTTTAATGTTTCTTAGAAAGTTTTATCTCAGAATTTCCTATGGTTTGTATGTGCATTAGTCTTCTAGGTGAATCAGAGGTTTCCTGCTAAACACCATGAGGTTTCTCAATAGACCCTCTTGGCTCCTTGTTGAGTCTTTTGAATGACTTTATTATAATAAAGTTGACTTGGAGCCAGAGGAGGCAGAACTCCAGTGCTGGGCTTTCTTTAGAATTTTATGGGTTTTTCTCAGAAGTTTAACACCAGTTTAGTGGAGTTTTACAGCTATTAATACTCTACCACTCCAGCTGCGCTAAGAAATATGTAACTAAACAATAACTTGAAATAGGTAAATTCATGATTAAGTTGCAGTAAAAACTAATGCCTCTTGGCCATATTTCATAATTTCCAAAGGCACATCATTTAGAATGATTGGTAACTTTAGCCTTGTAACTCTTTCAAGGAGAAAGGCTGTGAGCTTAAATCACTACATTAAGCTGACAGTGAGGCTCATATTTTCTGAGCTAAAGATATATTTTTATGGCCACACAGTGGACTCTGTTTATCACTCATCATAAACCATAGGAAAGCATTTTTGTTTTAAATTAGGTGCTCAGGCTTTTGTCCTGTAATCTGTTTATTTCCCCTTTTCACTTTTGTTGGTCCATTTTCAACAACTCCCAATCATCTTCCATTTCCTGAAAACAGCTCATATTTTATATCTCAGCTTCTTTAAAGGTATTTCATCCTAGTTGAGGTCACCTTAATTTACACCTTAAATTACAGTTCCAGAGCCAACTTCTTTGCTGCTGATATTGAGTAATCCTACTAAAGAGTCCAATTTTAAAATGAGGAACAGTCTTATCCTACAATGCCAGGCATAAGAAGCCCATGAATTTTGCATATATCTTTAGTACTTTTACTTATTGAATTACATTTCTCCCCTTCCTTTGAGCCACTTATTCAATTACACTTCATTCTGCTGCCTCATCTGGTTCTAGAAGCTGTCTGTTCACAAAGACCATAACTAAGTCAGTTTTTCCCAGACAAGGCAACAGCCGCAAATCATCTGAAAGTGAAATGACTGTGGAATTTGAGGTTTAATCGTTTTTAAGCCATCTTGATTATGTTTATTAAAATAGAAGGTATTGTCAAGTTAGACTTCTCTCTATTTCTGTCTGTCTTTCTCCTCACCTCCCTCACTGACTTTTCAGCTCACTGAGACCCATCCTTTTATTACCTGATTTTATACAGTTGGATGAGAAACACACACTGGACAGAGGCCACAGCCCCATCAACTGAAAGGAATATGATGGGATCAGAAGTCATCTTGATGAAAAACTATATCTTTAATTCCTGTGGAATTTTAAAACATGTACAGTGCAAATCTGTAAATGGCCAAATAAAAAACAGCAAATAAACATAAGATGTTACTGTGATCTGGTGTAATGCCTATATGGCATAGCTGAATTTCTACCCTGCCCTAACTCCACTTATCTTGAAGAAAAAGGATGCCTGTGATCAAAAGTTTTCTTTGCAACCCAGACTAGCTGAATTTCTACCCTGCTCTAACTCCACTTATCTTGAAGAAAAAGGATGCCTGTGATCAAAAGTTTCCTTTGTAACCAGACCAGTTGAAACTGGTTAAAACCAAGATAGCGGACCAAACAATGTCAAAAGACTTTAGGCTTCATTATGGTCTCATTTCCATGCTAAATGACACTTCCAACAGTGCCATGACAGTTGATATGTGCCATGACAACAACCAGAATAAGCCAGAAAAGGACAAAAAGGAAGGCAGCACTCTGGTTCCAGGAAGTTCACCACCGGTATTAGTCCGTTTTCATGCTGCTGATAAAGACACACCAGAGACTGGGTAATTTATAAAGTAAAAGAGGTTTAATGAACTCGCAGTTCCACGTGGCTGAGAAGTCTTCACAATCATGGTGGAGGGTGAACGGCACTTCTTACATGACAGCAGCAAGGTAGAGTCGAAGAGCCAAACAAAAGGGCTTTCCCTTTATGAAACCATTACAGACTTAATCACTACCATGAGAACAGTATGGGGAAAACTGCTCCCATGATTCAATTATCTCCTACTGGGTCCCTCTCACAACATATGAGAATTATGGGAGCTACATTTCAAGATGAGATTTGGGTGGGGACACAGCCAAACAATATCACCACCCATTTCTGGAAAAAGACATAGACATTCTTCCTCTCACTTTTAATGTCCAACACCTTCATCAGAAAACCCTATATTTTAACCCCCTCGCTCCTCACTAGTCCAGGAGTTGATGTGTGAGTCATGCTCCTGTTTCTCAAATCCATGGTGATTGAGTAAAGCCTGTACTACTTGACACTCACTTTTAGTTTTGTATATTGGCTTTCTGACACCAAACAGAGAGAACCCATCCTTGGAGAGACCAGCTTTGTGGGTAACAGTTTATCATGTTTACAGTGATTTTCTTTTTCATAATTTCTAGAACTGTTAAAAGAAGGCTTTAACACAATATCTTCTTACACAAATCAATAAGGGAAGTGGGCCTGCTCCTGAGCATTGTAGGAGGTAAAACTCTATGTTTTGCTCCTGATTACTTTGGAAAGGGGGATTTGACTCTTGCCTCCTTCATTTCCTCACTCAGCTCTGTCTGCCTCTCTATTGCTCTTTTTTGTTTACATGCCTAACTTTATCTTTCCAGACTTGAACTCTTCAATTGTGTAGCTATTACCCATATGAGGCCATTGAGCATCCAAACTACCGCTAGTCCAAATTGAGCTGTGAATACCCAATTTCAAAGACTTAGCACAAAACTAGAATGCAAAGTTGCTCAGTGACTCATATTAATTATGTGTTGAGAGGCTAATATGCTGGGTTATTTTTTCATTCATTGTGTGATATTGCGTTACTTAAATATTTGGGGTATAATAGGTTAATTTAAATATATTGTTAGAATTGATTTCATCTGTTTCTTTTTATATGACTACATTATTTATACATAACTTTTTACATTATGTTTATAAATTACATATATGACTTTCATCTAAAGCTTGAATTATATTTCTATTGGAGAGGGCTATTCTAGACTGCAAGCCCATAGAGCAGAAACAAGTTCTTATTTCTTTTCATATAATGGGTGAGAAGTTTAGGAGGCAGTGAATGATTGGCTAAATCAGTAGATATATTGATTAATTAATTTACTATTTATTCTAATTTAAACTCCATTTCCAAATAGAGTAACATGCTTCATATTCCATACATGCATGATACTGTTTTTTGTGTTCTAGTTCAGAGAGTACCAACTTCCAACCACTGGTATTTCTGGATAGGTTACAGGTAGGCCAAAAGATTGGTTCTGTCATTCCTAGAGATTGACAGATGGGAAATGAGGTTGACTGGGCCCCCAAGTCCATTTCTTTCCACTACAAGCAGCCTCATCCATTTAATTCAGGGTATTGTACAAATACTATCATGTCCTCTGTTTATCATGATATGAAAATGAGAAATAATGTCAAAATCTTGTATGATGGAGTGGAATTTTCTCTATGTTTTGCAGAAACAGCTCAAGAAATTAATTTAGTCATGAAATCTGTACTGGAAACTTTCTTTTCTTTCTTTTTTCTTTAAACTATTAGAATTGGTGGGTATAAATCTGAGGGGTAATCTCACTTTAGAGTTTCATAGGTTGAGGATTATTTGAAATTGGTGTAAAGTTTCCTTCCAAACTTCTCTGAATGTTGTAGATATAAATTGTGTTATTTATCTGGAGTATATAATTCTTCCAGTTAAATACATCCTAGACAACATAAATACAACTTACTGGGAATTATGAGCCACTGAAGCATTTAGAACTTTTGACATAATTTGCATGCCAAACTGATGGGGTATTATTATACTTATTTTGCAGTAGAGGCAACTGAGCTTTGAGTAACATACCCAAATTCACATGGCTATTCTGTTACAGATCTGGACTTTGAATTTTGGCTTGTTTGTTCCCCTAAAGCTTTACCATGTGTTGAAAATGTGTTTCTTGGAGAGTTAAATAATCAAGAAAATTAATCACAGTTATAATTTATTGAGATACAAATTTGTCTTGCCTGTATTTCACTCCCATTGCATTTCCATGCCTCAGGAGTTTTCTAAGACAGAAGACATTGTTGAATCCAAAGTCTATAACTAAACACTGAAGAGAAAATACTGTATGTATTAAAGGGGAGAGAGGAAAGAAAACAGAGACTACCAAAATCACAAGGAGAAAGAACCAGCCCTTGACCCATTGCATCTTGGGCTTGCATGGGTTTTCTTGCTTCACTGTTGATAAGGAAACAGCAGAGTGCCAGACCTAAAAACCAAACAATTACAACAACACTGGTTTATTATTATTATTATTATCATTATTATTATTTTGAGATGGAGTTTCGCTCTTGTTGCCCAGGCTGGAGGGCAATGGCGTGATCTTGGCTCACCACAACCTCCGCCTCCTGGGTTCAAGCGATTCTCCTGCCTCACTCTCCTGAGTAGCTGGGATTACAGGCATGCACCACCATGCCTGGCTAATTTTGTATTTTTAGTAGAGTCAGGGTTTCTCCATGTTGGTCAGGCTGGTCTCAGACTCTGAACCTCAGGTGATCCACCCGCCTCTGCCTGCCAAAGTGCTGGGATTATAGGCATGAACCACTGTGCCTGGCCAACAACACTGTTCTTCTAGGCAAGGACAAGAGTATGGGACTATCTCCAATGTTGGGAGATATAACTCAGCATGAATAGAAGTGAAGACAAGACAGCTAATAAGACAGCTCTGACAAAAGGACATTTTGTATCCCTCAAAAGTTTTCATGCGTTCTGGTTTTTGTTTTTGTTTTGTTTTGTTTTGTTTTTTTGAGATGGAGTTTCACTCTTGCTGCCCAGGCTGGATCGCAGTGGTGTGATCTTGGCTCATGGTAACCTCTGCCTCCCGGATTCAAGCGATTCTCCTGCGTCAGCGTCCTGAGTAGCTGGGATTACAAGCATGCACCACCACGCCCAGCTAGTTTTGTATTTTTAGTAGAGATAGGGTTTCTCTATGTTGGTCAGGCTGGTCTCAAACTCCTGACCTCGGGTGATCCGCTCCCTTTGGCCTTCCAAAATGCTGGGATTATAGGCATGAGCCACTGTGCCCAGCCCCTTTTTTTAACTTTTCTTTTTCTTTTTGAGACAGGGTCTCACTCTGTCACCCAGGCAGGAGTGCGGTGGTGAGATCTTGGCTCCCTATAGCCTCGACCTCCTGGGCTCAAGCGATCCTCCCAAATCAGCCTCCTGAGTAGCTAGGACTACAGGTGCATGCCACCATGACTTGCTAATTTTTCCATTTTTTATATAGATGGGG
The DNA here is from genome assembly GCF_028885625.2 of Pongo pygmaeus. NCBI lineage: Eukaryota > Metazoa > Chordata > Mammalia > Primates > Hominidae > Pongo > Pongo pygmaeus. Next base: position 62,017,874 of record NC_072391.2, read on the forward strand.
TTTTGCCACATTGCCCGGTTGTTCTAGAACTCCTGTGCTCAAGGATCCGCCTGCCTCAGCCTCCCAAAATGCTGAGATTACAGGCATGAGACACCGCATGCAGCCCCAGTTGTCTTATTTTTAAGTTGACAAATAACAATTATATACATTTATAATGTACTACATGTTTTGAAATATGCATGTATTGTGGAATGGCTCAATCAAGCTAATAAACATATGTATTATTTCAAGTATTTATTTTTAGTGAGAATACTTAAGGTTTACTTTCTTAGCAATTTTCCAAGTGTAGAGTGCATTGTTATTAGCTATCATGCAATAGATCCCTTGGACTTATTTCTCCTCATTAAAATTTTGTATTTTTTGATCAGCATCTCTTCAATCTCACCAACCCATAGCCCCTGGTAGCCCCCCTTCTATTCTCTACGTCTATGAGTTTGACTTTTTAAAAGCCCATGCATAAATGAAGTGAAATCAACCTAAGGACTCGTCCATGGATAAGTGGATAAAGAAAATGTGGTATATACACACAATGGAATATTATTCAACCTGAAAAAAGAAAGAAATGCCATTTGCAACAGCATGGATTAACCTGGAGAACATTCTGTTACGTGAAATAATCCACTTCTGTACTAACTTCAAAGCCAATCTAAAAGCAGTCTGAGAGGATGGAATGGGGATCACAGTGGGAGCCAGATGATTCCCACAGCAGTGACTCTTCCACCCAGTGGATTCCATAGCCTGGGTAACTAACTGTTCCCCCCAGATGACATTCCAGCAGAATTCTGGGAGATGACTGCTTTGTCTCTGAAAGAACAATTATTTCTTCTTTGGAAGCAAAGACACAGAGAGTGAATGGCCTTTTCTATTCTCAGGAAATGTGGTCCTTTTTAAGTGAACTACATCTCTCTTTGTGCCCTCTGGCGTACTCCAAGTGCTTTGCACTGTTTATCACCCTTAATCACCATGAGTGGCAGAAAACCTGATAATAGACCAGGGATGATACTGCTGGTGGGGTGACCTCTTTTGAAATGTCAGACCTGAATAAGCTATATTTACATTTCTTTGGGCTCCAGCTTTTAAAAGATTTGTATCTTCCACACCAAAAGGATGAAAGTAAAAGTTATTTTGGTATCCATCCAAAATTGCATCTTAGAATTGGAATCTGTCTACATTCTCCTCCCAGCTGAGAACTCCTGTGTGAGGATCCACAGTCAACAGTAATGCAGCTGCTAGAAGCATTGCACACACTCCATCTTGGGAATGTTAAAATCCATTAAAAATAAAGAAGGTCATCAAGGTGCATATTAATCACTTTAAAGATGCTTTCTTTCTTTGCTTTTTTTTTTTTTTTTTTTGAGATGGAGTCTTAATCTATTGCCCAGGCTGGAGTGCAGTGGCACAATCTCAGCTCACTGCAGGCTCCGTTTCCTGGGTTCAAACAATTCTTCTACCTCAGCCTCCCAAGTAGCTGGGATTATAGGCATGCACCACCACACCCAGCTAAGCTATTTTTCATATTTTAGTAGAGATGGAGTTTCACCATGTTGACCAGGCTGGTCTTGAACTCCTGACCGCAGGAGATCCGCCTGCCTCAGCATCCCAAAGTGCTGGGATTACAGGCATGAGCCACTGTGCCCGGCAAAGACACTTTCTTTATTATGTTGTAATATATACCGCAGGTAGGATTCTAAGTCAGAAAAACTGGGTTGGATCCCTGCTCTGTTGCTTGGATTGGCTATCTTGGGGAAGCCCCGTATTCTCTCCAAGGATATTTCACGGTGGATATAAAGGAGACAATAATACATTACTTTAGTGAGAATTAAGTGATGTAATGGATGAACGGATGTCTGTCACAGCACTTGGCATGTATTAACTGCTTCAGAAATCTTAACTTTCTACCATTCCTTTGTTTTCTCCTCACCTTAATTGGGACCCTCTCACCAGAGGAAAACAAAATTATCCTGGAAAAAACTAGGTCACCTCAGCACGTTCAGCCCAAAGTATGATTAAGTACTGTGCTCCGGCTAGCTACTGTGATTTAATACTTAGCTTCTCAAAGCGTGGTGCATGGACCAGCAGCATTGGAGCTTATTAGAGATATAGAACCTAAGGTCTCACTCCAGACCGGCTTCACCAGAATTGGCACTCAAAGAAGACTCCAATGTTATTTCTATACATATTGAGCACTGTTTAATGGAAAGAATACCAATTTACCAGTCAGGAGATTGGTCTTCTAGTTTGTCTTTCAGGCAAATAGTAAAGACTCTAAATTCTGTGGTTTTGTTGCCTATTCTTTAAAGCAGGGATGTTTTCACCTGCTTTCTCTGGAAAGGTCAGATATGATCTGGAATAACAAAAGTAAACCCTGTCCTTGACTGTGTATTACAAATAATATGCATGGAATGTTTTTTGGATATAAATGCATTAAGTGAACCTGCAAAAACAAAACCAAACACAGAAATACACACACACACACACACACACACACACACACACACACACACACTCTTCTAATTGTCAGGAGCTGTCTCATGCCCAAGCAAGAGAAAAAGAAAGAGAAAGCAGCAAACCTCACTCCCTTGGACACTTCCTGTAACATTTATGACTTTAAAGATGTGTTTCTCCTATTTCCCTACCCAAGAGAAAATTATTTGCAATTCTGCGGAGCTGCCCTTTATCCAACACTGCAAGGGCATAGAGGTTTAAAAAGGGTGTTGAGTCTCACTGGTACATAAGACCCTGGGTTGAATCTGTAATCAAGGCATATAATTGGGACTTATTTGCAAACATCACTGCTGTTTGAGAAAGGGTGTTATTGTAGAGGACACTTTTGAAAACGGGTCCCCAGAGGACAGACTTTTATCATCTTAGAAGTTGAGATGTTATTTTGCTTCTCATCTTTCCTTATTCAATTCACTTTCATTCTTCATTCTTTCAGGGGTTTACATTATATATTTTCCTCTGTGGTCAGAATAGCTGCATTCCTAATTTAAAGATGTTTCATCATTAAAAATTATATTAAACTGTCGACCATCCTCAGGAAAGACTTAATTTCCACTTTCTGCTGCAGTCAGCATGGTTGAGATTCAGTCCTTCCATAAACTTGGAATCTATTTAAAGCTATTTCCATAAACCTGGAGTTATCTGATACCTTTTCATAGTCTTGCTAACCAACTAACTACCTATTTTTAAGGGCCAATAAAATTGACCTGATTTCGGGTAAAAGGGAGAAACACATTTTAAATTCTGCAGAACTAAGAAATTATAGAAACAGAGTTTATAGAGAGAAAGCAATAAAATTGCAAAGTGCAAATATTTGGGAGAGTTAGACTATTGCTGTTGGATTTTGGGAAGAACCTTGGGGGAGAGGGGTGAGTAGACATTCCCCCAGGGCAATCTTCACAGTTGATTTTAAGCCAAACCCACTGTGACTCACATCAGCACTTTTTTCTGAGGGAAAATGTTATCTTGCTCTTCGTTTAAGTAGCATGTGCTCAGTAGATGCAAATTGGTGTGCTCCTCATATCATGGGGTTTTGATCCAGTTTGCTTCTATTCTGCAAAGAATATTTGGGCAAAACTGAAAGAAAATGGGTAAAAAATTCACAATATTACCCCCCAACAATTCTCTCACTTTATCCTGTGAGTGGTTTTTATCTTTTTATCATTTGAGCTATTCTCTGTATTTGTGAATATTTCGCATGTTTGTATTCATAATACAGGTATAATTGTTATTTCTTCCTTGCCTAAAATACTTTGCAAATATTTTCATTCTCTCCATATAATTTGCTATGGCAACCATAGGGAGCTAACATTCCCATGAAGAGTTTTGCACCTTATCTGAATGCAATAAGCAGCCATTGACACACTTAAATTTAGAGATAGCATCGTCCTGTAGAAAAGATCACCTGGCATGGAAAGCCAGGGTGGGAAGGTGACAGTACTGGAGGCAGAGGTATTTCATTCATTCATCCATTTAATTATTCATTCATCCATTTCATTCATTCATCCATTTAATTATTCATTCATTCATTCATTCATTCATCCATTCTCCAAATAGTTATCACATGCAAATAGTTATCACTATGCACATGGCTATGCAAGATTCTAAGCATAGAGTGCAGAACAGAATAGATTCTGCATTCACGAAACTGAGAATTTAGGGAAGAGATGGCCAAGAAAGGAAGAGCAACTAAATAATCACAAATTGTGTGAATGGCAAAAAGGAAAAGAAATAGTGAAGGATGAGAGTGGGATAGAGGTGAGCAGTAGATGATTTGATTTAGGTATGGTGTTAGAGCTGTCCCTGTGAAGTCCTCCCTGAAGTCCAGGAAAGAATGTATAGCATCCCTGGCAAAGGGACCAGCATATGCAAAGGAGATCTGGAAGCTGGGAAGAGACTGGAAAGAACAGAGTGGCCAGGACATTGTAGGGGAGAAAAGAACCACAGAAAATAAAGTTGAGGACCAGTAAAGGCCACATGGTGCTGCAGCTCCCGGGCCACAATTAACGGTGTAGATTTTGTTTCATATGTAACAAGAAGCCAAGGGAAACTTCTAAACAGGAGGAAAACTTAATGTAATTTCTGTTTTACAAGGATCTCTCTGGGCCGGGCACGGTGGCTCACGCCTGTAATCCCAGCACTTTGAGTGGCTGAGGTGGGTGGATCACCTGATGTCAGGAGTTTGAGACCAGCCCGACCAATATGGTGAAACCCCATCTCTACTAAAAATACAAAAATTAGCCGAGCGTGGTGACACGTGCCTGTAATCCCAGCTACTTAGGAGGCTGAGGCAGGAGAATTGCTTGAACCTGAGAGGCAGAAGTTGCAGTGAGCCGAGATCTTGCCACTGCACTCCCTGGGCTACAGAGTGAAACTCCAAGTCAAAAAAAAAAAGATCCCTCTGTCTTCTGGGTACAGAATAAGAAAGGAAGAATCAAAACCCCATCTCCACTAAAAATACAAAAATTAGTCGGGAGTTGTGCCGTCCACCTGCATTCCCAACTACTTGAGAGGCTGAGGCAGGAGAATCACTTGAACCCAGAGGAGGGGTTGCAGTGAGCCAAGTTCAGGTCACTGCACTCCAGCCTGGGTGACAGAGTGATACTAGGTCTCAAAACAAAAACAAAAATAACAACAAAAGAAAAACCTTTATTATAAATTGTGTCAGTTATATTTGGTGTCATTGTTATTCTTGGTTTGTATTTTTAAATGTTTATTTTAATTTTCCATACATGAGTGTTTAAAATTTGTGCATCATTAAATTCACCTCTTTCTTTCTGATTTTCTCTAATCATTTAAAGCTTAGCTGTTGTCATGCTTCATATGATCTAAGTCTATTTTGTACTTTTCTGTGTGTGTGGATACTTCATTAATCCATGTATTGTTTGTTTTGGTGTATGCTATAAGGCGTACTTACTCCTAAATTATGAGAAAGCATTTCCAACTTCATTTGTTACATGACCATCCTTGTCCTGATCATTATGAAATCCTAACTCATCATACATTAAATTCCATATATGTTATCAGATAATTTCCTTGGACTTCTATTGTGTTCCTTTGATCTATATTCTGTGTGTATGTTGAAGGGAACAGCATATCTCTACTATTTATTGTTCTCTGCAAATAAGTTCTGCTTGATATTTCTTTATCAAAATAATATTTGCTAGACATACTCGTTGATCCTTCTAAGAAAACAAGTCTCTTATATTTTTAGTTATTATTTAAATGCATCAGAATTTGAAAATAAATTGTATATATTTATTTTGTAACTTTAATATTTAAGATTACAAATGCTAAACTATATGGGGATCCGTCTGGTTTTCTTCCATGAAATTGTCAGTACTCAGCATAGAATAGTATACCTATTAGTGGCTCAAAAATATTTTATGAATAAGTAAATAAATGAATACAGTTTAACTAATTACATTGACAATAACATTTCAAAATTAACCTGAGAAAGCCATCTTTATATTGTTCTGTTTGCTCATGCAGAAACAAAGATTGTTTCCCTTTTATGCAAGCCCTCTTTGATACACTTTATTTGCAAATATAGGTCACAAATACTTTCTGTTATTTTTAGTATACAATTTTTTTCTACATGATTGAAAATGAAAATTGACCTTTTGTTTTTATCATCTAACATATTACTGCTCTTTACAAAAACGCAGCTGATTTTTGTTATTTTGTAGTCAGTCACTATAATAAACATTTACTGATTCTAGTGACATTTTAATAAAACCTAATATTCCTTTGATTTTAAGCTACACCATTAATTTAATGACAACTGAAAACATAACCACATTAAATAGCACATGATAATAAGTCCCATTTCAGTTTCATATCTTTTTAAATGAGTCCTAATATTGATGCTATTCTATAGTTTCTATACCATTGTTTAGACTGTGCCCAAATAATCTGTAAGACATAACTTTTTTTTACTTTACCTTTTGTTGTACATTATGATATACACCAAAATTTCAAAAATTATGATAATGAATACTTTTTCCATTAGGAATGAAAAAAAGTATAATTTTTTACTTAGCAAATATTTACTGAGTTTCCACCATGGAGACATAGTTGACAAGATGTACTGAAGGATGCTGGTCACTGAGCACACAACAGGGACATGTGAAGACCCCCCACTGAGAACAGAGCTGCCCATATTGTTACTTCTTTGTGAATTTAACAGACGGGTAATTTCAGTGTCAAATTTGGTAAAGATTAAGAAGAGTGTTCTTAACTCTGGCTGCATATGAGAATCATACCTGGGCTCCTCTCAGCAGTTCAGACTTCTTTATTCTGAGAAGGGCTCACATGCAGGCACATCAGCCAGCTGCCCGGTTGTCTGAAAATGCAGTCAGAGCTGAGTTCTTTGTTCATGATGGATATATGTAAGAAATACCTGCAACCTAGGGATGCTCGGGGCCTTCCGAGGGCTCAAGTGCACATTAAAACCCTAAAGTCATTACAGAATTGCTAGTCCACATCTAGTCTCACAGTTAAATTTAATAGTTCATTTGTGAAATTAACAGATGAATTTGTCTCGCCTGCTAGATTCTAAGCACGATGCAGGTGAGGATGATGTTACTACCGCACTGGCTACAGTTTCCCAAACATTATTGACTATGTTTTTTCGTTGTTGTTGTTTGATTTTGTTTTTGTTTGTTTGTTTTTTAGTATCTCATGTAGCAGTAGTTCTAAGGAACACATTTCTGGAAAAGGCTGCTGTAAAATAAGTACTTTCCAGGATTATCCTCCCATGTGCATTTCCCAGGGTTTTCTTATTAAATGGAGGTGATCACCTTCTCAAAGAGGCAAGCAAACAACAAGAAGGGAAACTACACTCGATTCAGAATCAAGCTTTCTCAAACAGCAGATTAATATGTAATTGCCAGTAGACAATTTTCAGTTCTTAAAGTATTGACTACATTTTCATTTCATGAACAACAATGAAAAGCATCTGTTATATGTCAGGCACAGCTCTACATATTATACAAGGTATGTAATATAAATCAATACACATTTACTGAGTGCTGATCATGTGTAAGAAGTGGGTGCTAGTAAGCAAAGCATGGTTGGTCCTGATCTGGAGCTTGCAAGCCTGTGAGGAGCTCACATTCATATCAAAAAGACAAAATCCAGTACTTGGCATGGTTGACCATTCCCCCTCCATTCAATCTCTTCCCTGCCTTTCATTACCTTAAATTTCTGACCACTATGATATACTTTTTCGAGATACTACTCCTTAAAATGGTATTCCCAGACTCTATTTTCTTGCTTTGCTTCATTTTCTCTCCTTACACCATCCTTTATTTTCTCTCGCTAGATAATTGTATCCATTCCTCCAACTAGCACACGTATGCTAATGATGCTAAAATCCTTTTTTATTATATGCTTAATGAAACCTTATTGTTCATTAACTCATGTCAAATATTTACTGAGTTTTCCTGTTGCCTACCAATAGGGCTGAAACATAGCAGATTCTTAATGTTTTGTAAGAAGTTAGTTTATTAAATTATTAAGTGCTCACTTCCTGATTTATTATTATTATTACTATTATTATTATTATTATTTTAGACAGAGTCTTGTTCTGTCACCCCCAGCCTGGAGTGCAATGGTGTGATCTTGGCTCACTGCAACCTCCACCTCCCAGGTTGAAGGGACTCTCCTGCCTTAGCCTCCTGAGTAGCTGGTATTATAGACATGCCCACCTTGCCTGGAAATTTTTGTGTGTGTGTATTTTTAGTAGAGATGGGGTTTCACCATTTGGCCAGGCTGGTCTCAAACTCCTGACCTCCAGTGATCTGCTCGCCTCAGCCTCCCGAAGTGCTGGGATTACAGGCATGAGCCACCTTGCCTGGCCTACTGAAATATTCTTAATGCCAGAGTTGTGTTCTAGATTTATGAAGAGTGGGTTTTGCTAGTCTTCAAAATGGTAGGAGACGGGGTTATCAACACAAAATTGGAATAGATATTATGACTTTAAAGCATAGGTTGTTGAGATCCATTGATGTTGCAAATGACAGAATTTTCATTTCTTTAAGGCTGGATAGTATTCTGTTGTGTATATATGCCACATTTTCTTTATCCAGTCATCCACTTTTGGATACTTGGCTTGATTTCATATCTTGGCTATTGTGGATAATGCCGCAGTCAACATGGGAGTGCAGATGTCCCTTTGACCTACTGATTTTAGGTCCTTTGGATATATACCAAGAAGTGGAATTTCTGTACCATGTGGTAGTGATATTTTTAGTATTTTGGTTTTCTTTTTTATGTTTATTTTTAGAAAAAAGATCTTGCTCTGTTGCCCAGGCTGGAGTGCAGTGGCACTATCCTAGCTCACTGCAGCCTCAGACCTCAGACTCCTGGGCCCAGGTGCTCCTCCCACCTCAGCCTCCTGACTAGCTGAGACCACAGGTGCAAGTCAATACACCTGGCTAATTTTTGTATTTTTGTAGAGATAGTGTCTTGCTATCTTGCCCAAACTGGTCTTGAGCTCCTGGGCTCAAGCAATCCTCCCACCCTGGCCTCCCAAAGTGCTGGGATCACTGGCATGAGCCACCATGCTCAGCCCTATTTTTAGTTTATTAAGGAACCTGCATAACAATTTTCCATAATGGTTGTACTAACTTACATTCCCATCGACAGTATACAAGAGTTATGTTTTCTCCAATATTTGTTTAAATAGTCCATGTAAAGAAGTAGATGAACAATGTATGATTGTATTAAAATGTGAGAGAGATATATATATACATATATAGAGAGAGAGACCATAGAATATCACTCAGTCACAAAAAAAGAATGAAATCATATCTCTTGCAGAAACATAAATGGAACTGGAGGCCACTAACCTAAGTGAAATGACTCAGAAAAAGAAAGTCAAAAATTGCAGGTTCTCACTTATAAACCAGAGCTAAACAATGGCTACACATGGACACACAGAGTAGAATAATAAACATTGGAGAGTTCGATAGGTGGGAGGGTAGGAGAGAGGTGAGAGATGAATTACCACCTGTTGGGTACAATATACACTATTTGAGTGATGGTACATGGAAAGCCCAGATTTCACCACTACACAATGTATCCATGTAATGTAACTGCACCTGTACCCTGTAAATCTATTTTAAAAAAAGAAAAAAAAAGAATGTTTGTATAGCAAACATCACTCTGAAAAGAAGTTCAGGTTTCTTACTGTCCAGTATAATAATGATAATGTCTACCTTCAGTGTAAAAAGCAGGCATGCACAATGCCAATTATAAAAGTATTAGGTTCCCTATACTTAGTGTTAACCTCCTATAATGCGGGTTATTGCATGTTCAGGAGTCATCTTGAGGGGACTGAGGATATGGGAGCTGGAAATAAAAATGTTACTCTATCTAGGGCTATTGCTGTAATAATCTTTTGTCTCTGAACCAGGAGATGCATATCTTTTGCTAGCATTCATGAGGCTATGGCAGGCTAACTTGCAGGATAAAATCCATCCCATTTAATTTCTTAGCATCTGGATTTCTCCAACATCTAGAAATGTCATGAGAAAGTGCAGCAGAGAGAACATCAGATCGGGAGTCAGTATAGCTGGCTGTGATAGTTACTAGCATTGTGGCCTTGGACAAGTCACATAAGCTTGCTAAACCTCAGTTACTTTACCATAAATGTGAGGACAATAAAACACGCCCTACCTGGCAAGAGAATGAAGAAGAAGAAGGAGAAGGAGAGGGAGAGGGTGACAGAGAGGGAGAGGGAGAGGGAGAAAGATAAGGAGAAGGAGTAGGAAGTGAAGGAGGAAGAGGAAATGAAGGAGGAGGAGGGGGAGGAGGAGGAGAAGGATGTGAAAAGAAAGAAGAAGAAAAAGGAGGAGGAAGAGGAGGAGATGAGATTTAAATGCACATTTGAGAAGAGATTTTGAAAAGCATTGGAAACTCACCCACTTCAATATACACCCCTATCTCCATCCACAAAAAAATTAGAAAAATTATGAGTCTTTCCCTGTAATTCAGTTTCATTTGGCTGATTGCTTCTGGAGGTGGGGAAAATAAAGAGCCTGGAATAACCAGACCCTCCCTTCCCCAACCCTAAGGTCCCATCAGGAAGACTCATTTTCTGGAAAGGAGAGAGTGAGGAGCTCCCTATCCAGGAATGAGGAAATCTCTAGTCAGGATCGGCAGGCAAATTTTATTTCCAGAGCCTATCTCCCATTAACAAGACTTGACAGCAGTTCCACTTTTTTTTTCACAGTAAATATGTGCCCTTGTTAAATAATATCATTTTTAATAACAACAAATATTAATCAAAACTTCTTCATAGCCAGTAGTACCCCAAATACTCAAACACACAGGCTCTATTAAGCAAATGTGTGGACTGGGTGTGGTGGCTCATGCCAGCAATCACATCACTTTGTGTGGCTGAGGCAGGAGGATCATTTTAGCCCAGGATTTTGAGACCTCATCTCTACAAAAAAAAAGTTTTTCTTAGTTAGCCAGGCATGTTGGCACAACCTGTAATCCCAGCTACTCGAGATGCTGAGGTGAGAGAGTGACTCAAGTCTGGGAGACTGAGTATACAGGGAGCCATCACCTCGCCAATGCACTCTAGCCTGGGCAGCAGAAGAGGACCCTGTCTCAAAAATGAAATAAAATAAAAATTTATGTACAACTTTTATTTTTTCCATCAATATTTCACATATTGCTACCCAATTACATTCAAAACCCCTCCTCAAACCAACCCTCCCTCAAAGTGGAACACGCCAGACCTAGAATGGCTTCCCTTCTGTTGTAGTTTCCTTCACTCATATCTGGCTTTCTTATCATCATATCATTAACATAATGAGGGAAGGTGGTTGTTGCCAGGACAACCAGCTGGGGTTGGTTTTGGTTGAGAATTCAGTGCCACATAGATAAACACCAACCATGTTGAGCTTTAGTCTCATCTTTTGCTTACGGTGGCAAGTATGCAAATACTACTACTTTCTCATCTTCTTTCTTCTTTCTTTCTCCACCCTCCCTTCCTCTTGTCTTGCTGTTGCTTTTCCTCCTACTACTCCTGGAAATCCTTTCTTGTTTGTGTGTTTGATTGTTATTACTCCCCAAGCTCTCTTTGAACTATACACTTAATAACAAATCATTTTATATCTAACCAACACTGATTCCATTGCCTCCTTCAACACAATGAATTATACTTTAGAGAAACACAATTTGGATTACCTACCCAATAGCTTTCATAATTCTATTTCCATCAACTCTTATTCTTACTTTAATGATTTTAGCCTTGTTCTGAAGACATTTATAAAATTACAGGGTTTGTGCTGCTTTATGTTTTTCTAATATGTATTTAAATAAGTATGTTAAAATTAAGACTCAATCATCCAATGCCCCCTAAATTTATCCTGTATGTGTCTGTAGGTACCCTTGAAGCATAGCCTGCTTTAAATGCATGTGTTTTCTTCCTCACTTTTAAGAGCTTTCTGTATATAAAAAAATTCCTCTTATCATGTTATCTCTTTTTTTCACACATTAATGAAGTTGGAGAATTTTCTTATATTTATTTAAGGAACAGAAATTCTAGATCTTATACAAGCCACCTGAGTCATTTTGAACTACCTATAGGTCCCTGAACACAAAAGACTACCTTATTCGATAGGGTCCTTATTTATTCTCTTCCCTCTTCCTGTAATACCCTTCCCAAATTTTGTACTTTATTTGAAAATTTTCACAATTCCTCTAAGATAATGTCACCTTTTTCAGGGAGCCATCCAGTCTCTGGTTTGGTTTGAGGACTCACTTTTTGCTCTCTGTGCACCTTAAGGTATATGTAAGTTAGTAATTATGAAATCATCTTTTTATGTGTGTAAATGCAACTTCAGATGAATCCATCAAAGAGTGCCTGAGGAATCCAAAGCTTGCCTTAAATTATCCCTGTGTCCTCAGGGCCTATTATCACATCTGGCACAGGGAAGTGGCCCAACAAATGGCTGGAAACTGAATCAGTTGTATTTTCTTTCACATCCTTACAGTGTCTTCCCAGATGTAAATTGAAGATATCACCCTTAATTGTTTTAAAAACAATTCCAAGCAGTCCTCAGATTCCCAATAGCACAATTTCTCCTGCCTCCTCTTCCTATTTTCATGAGTCTTTAACATTTAACTCTTTGGACTTGGATACTGGGAGGATTTATATATTGAAGAAAGTGGAAGACCCACAGAAATATGTCTGGTATTTATGTTTTGTTTTCCAAACAGATGGCAAATTGGGAAGATTCACATTCAATATACTAGGAAATATTTTCTCCTCATTCAGGACTTAGGTTTCCCGATGTTCACTATATATTTGTGCTGTCAAGAGGAAAGAAACCCATCTTCTATTTCTCTTGGATTTGCTGACAGTGAAAGTGGATGCCCTGAGGAGGAGTAGGGTGGAGCTGTGAGTTCCCCATGGGACCCTCCAGGGAGTGAGTTTCTGGCATCAGAAGTTTGAGTTGCTGAAGGTCTCCATTGGCTCTGATCATTGTAATTATCTGCCAAAACAGCCAGCTTAGAGTAGTCTCTTCCCATCTTCTGCTTGCAACAATGTCTATACCATACATCTGGACAAGCAACACCAATCACCTTAACCATTTTAGCCTTTCTCGGACACACACTAGAAACGCAGGCACTACAGCCTGAACCACCATTCCCTGCCCTCTCTCCACCTGAAACTCTTTGGTCCCAAACTCTTCACTTAATCCAAAAGCGGGAGTACAACCCTGGGATTATGTGCATGCACCTGACTACAGAGTGAGACATCCTGAATGCAAACCCCAACTCAGCCACTTTTAGCTGTTATTTAACTTCTCCATGACTTGGTTTCCATATGCCTCAAATAGAGCAACAATATCTAATTCAAGATACCTATTTGAAAAGTAAAATATGCTAGTTCATAAATCATGCTCAGTTACAATTTTTATATATTCTATCTTCATTTATGTTGGTTAAAAAAAGGGAAAATCTTGGAATTTATTCTTTTAGCTACTTTCAGAATTATGGGAGCCTCATGATATGAGGCCACTAAGAGGTAAATTTATTTTTAATCTACAAAAGAAGAAATTGAGGCTCAGAGAAGTTAAGAATTTTGCCAGAGTTCATACTTTTAGTGAAAACCACAAGTCATGATTAAAACCCAGGTTTCTCTGAATTCAAAGCTGTGTTAGTTATTTTCTTCACTCTTATCAAGCTATATGTGTGACTCTCTTGCAGCATTCTTTATATGGCTCTGAAGTTGTCTATCTGTTTGTATAGCAAGACCTTGAGTCCTGGAGGACAGGGATCCCTGATCACCTTCCTCAGCTTGGCCTTGCCCAGTGCCTGACATGGAAGGAGTAGGGGGTACCATAAATATCAATCAAAAAGTGAGGCAATAAATTCTTCTTCTCACACACTCCTCCACGATGTACTGTGGTGCTTTATGTTTTCAGGAGTTTCCCCAGACTGGTTCCCAAGCCTTTTAATGGAAAACACTATTTTCCCAGTGAGAAATTGGTAAGTGAGCTAAACAAAAGCAAAACTATCATCAAACATGCTGACTTTTCCTTTGGCTTCGATGTGACCTGCCCTTTCCAAAGGAAAGATCGGCGGTGGGGACTGCGCTCACTTGAAACAGGTGTTCCCGCCAGGCAGACCTGTGTTGAAACTCTGTCTTGCCATTTACAGGCTCTATGCTCCTGGGTGAGTCACTTGCCTCCCATGAGTCACACTTTTCTCATCTGTAATATGTGATATTAATCCTTATATAAGCTTAATTATGAACATGAGCGATTCCAGCACCCACCAGGCACTGCATAATATCTGTGCCTTCAATGACACTTTCTCTACCACTGTATCCCCAATCCCATAAATTGGTTGAAGCTGGGTGAGTTCTCACAATTGAATGAGTACCCCAAGATGAGCATTATTCCTCGGTACAGGCCTCCAACATAGGCCCTGCCAATAACCCCTGGGACCACCTCCCACTCCCCAGGGTGCATTCCACTGACCTGTGCATTCCGCAATGCCAAATCCCTTTCATGCCCCACCCTTTTGTGGGTCCCAGTCATAACCTAAAAAGACAGACTGGGGGCTACATGAGACATTCACATTTTTCCTAAAGGAAAATGTGGCTTGTTGATAAGATTGAACTAACATTTGCTCACCATTTAAGGTATGCCTAACCCTCTATTAATGTTTTTCACTGTCATGAACTCATTTAATGTTCATAATGACCACAGCAGTTGGGATTATTACCTCTATGTTATAAATGAGACCCTCAAGATTCAGGGAAGTTCTGAATTTGTGCGTTTATTTTATACATATTTACTGAAGACCTTTCATACAGCCAGGAGTCATATAACTTGAAGGGACCATAAAGATCAACTGGTAAGGAAGCATGTTACTTCATTTCACAACCGAGTCCTGTAACCCTGAGCAATGTGCTTCAAGTCACTGTACCATTGTTTTTTCATCTCTACAATGGACGTTGAGTTTTGATGAGATTTCAATACATGAGTTGCAGAATGAAAAACATTTAGCAAGTGTCTGGCATACAGAAGTATTCAAACTGTGTTCACTATAGTTAGGAAGAGATGGTAAGAAACAGTACAGGAATTCAAAGATTGAAAACAAGTAAACAAATAGTTGGTTTATATTTCACAGTGGAGAAATTAACAAGAGTCAGTGCATATGTAAAAGTGGAGATAATCAACTCTGCTAGAGAAAAGGAAGCCTTCAAGTTCACGTGACTCCTAGGTTAGCAGATGTGCAGATTTACTAGAGTCCTAGGCCAATACTCAAGGGCACATGCTGCCTTCAAGATGGACATGACTTTCCACACAGCTCTGCTGTTAAGGAGTGCTCAGTACGTGTCCCTAATAACTCTCTGCAGAATTAAATAAAAATACAGTCTGGGTCCAAAATTGTCTCCGGCAAGGATGTAGAAATGCATTCAATAAATGCATAAAGATTTCATAAAAGCTCTGGAAATCCCTTCCTAGAGAAAAAAAAATTAAAAAGTGCATGCATATTAGTACATTTCACAGGTAATGAGGGAGAGAGCCACTTCAGGCCCACAGGTCCAGAAAAACATAGCTAGTCTGAAAATCTCACCCAAAATTATATAAAGAGAGGGAAGGCAAATCTAATCATCAGAAATATCATCTCAAAACTCTGAATTCATTCATCAGTTGTTTTTCTTCTCAAATAATGTTCTTTTGGAGGGTATTTTCAAGGATAGTTTCTCCTGAGAAAATATCACTGACTGACATTTAGAAATAATACAATTTCCAGTTATGAGCCATCCTTTTCATTGTGTCCATTTTAACAAGAAAGAGAAAGAGAGGTGATAGGAAAGGGAGTGATAAGTGGTGTTCATATCCAAGGGGGAGAGGACACAGGAGAGTTTACTTTTGAAAAATAAAATGGGCTTACTCATTGTACGAGGACATTCTTGGATTGCTATAAATGGCTTTGTACCTTTAGCTATAAGGAAATGCTAGAGACTGGGTGATTTATAAAGCAAAGAGTTTTAATTGGTTCATGGTTCTGCAGGCTTTACAGGAAGCATGGTGCTGGCATCTATTCAGCTTCTAGGGAGGTCTCGGAAAGCTTACCATCATGGTGGAAGGCAAAGGGGGAGCAGGCATGTGATGTTGCAAAAGCAGGGGCGAGAGAGAGAGGTGCCACACACCTTTAAATAACCAGATTTCATGAGAACTCACTCACTTTCATGAGGACAGCACCAACAGGACAGCGCTAAGCCGTTCATGAGAAATTCACCCACATGAGACAGTCACCTCCCACCAGGCCCCACCAACAATACTAGAGATTATAATTCAACATGTGATTTGAGTGGGGACACATATAAAAACTGTATTTATTTATTACTGATAGGAAGAGATGCTTACAACATGACGACACTGTGCTGAGTACCTTAGGGAGTTTTTTCACTAACTCCTCACCCCATGTAAGATGGATATAATTTTCCCTATTTTTGAAATGTGGAAACTGGGGCACAAAGTAACGTACCCAAGATCACTTGGAAAGTCAGAATTCAGATCCAGGACTCTATATTTTTTAAACCACATTTAAAATCATGATAGTGTTTCTAGTTTACTCAGATTCCCTTGAAAGGTGTCAGTGCTAAGGATAGACAAGCACATACTTTAGAAAGCCCGCACAGAAAGTGTAAGATCCACAGGCTCCTCATGTGACATAAACCTTGGTGCAATTTAGTATTTGCTGGTGTCTAGGTTCTAATGTGTCTTCTTCTCACTTACAAGAAAAGGTTGAGTAGGGGGATGGAGGGTAACGTTTGATTTGGTTTGGATGGAAGTTTTCTCTTGTCTGTGTTGAACAGACAACTGCCCCTGTCCTAGCATGAAAAGTGCGATTCTGTTATTGTCAGATGTCTTAATTGGGTTTATATTATTGCTCTCTGTTAAATCATTTTCAGAGAGGAAGAAGGGCATGGAACTTAGAGTCTGAGAACTTGACATAGAAATACAATACATAAAAGGAATGATGACATTTACCCCACAGGCCTGTTCTGGGAATAGGACACACACAGGCTTGTGTTTACAAAGACTCTGGGAGGGCCCCTGGCACATAGTAAGCACTTCATGAATTCTCATCTCCTTCTTCTGTGTCAAAGCAGGATAAGGACTTTTAGAGGCATTAGTAAAAAATAAAAATGAAATAGACTATGCTGTTGAGCACTGTATTTAATTAAAAAAAAATCTTGTTAGGAAATGAATGGAAAATGTTTCTGCATTTGCAGTAGAGCAGAAAACAAGGAAATTATGAATATCAAGAATTGACTGTAATCACAAGTCGCAGATAAAGAATTACAGCCTTGGCTCCTAAAGGGAAGGGAGGAGATGAAGTTTGGATTAGAGTTCAAATAGATTTGAGGAGATGAGAGAGAACGTGACAACTATTCTTGGGTTACTTTAGTAGGATAACTTAATATGGAATAGTGGAAAGAACATAGAGTTGACCTAAAGTTTCCTGAAACAGACTGTTGAAAAAGTTAATAAAAATTTCAGAAAATACTTTATTGTCATTGTCATCATCATTGTTGTCATCATCAGCATAAACCATCTATTGATTTTTTTCCCAAATACATATGACTGTTTAAATAACACTTAGCAAGTGATTACTATATGTTAGACACACTAATGTGTTATTGTATTTAATCTTCTTAGGAACCATTCACAGTAGATATTATTCAGATGTTATGGTTCAACGAGATGAATCTCAGAATTGAGTGCTCCTCTTCAAGTATAAGTCATTTAAACATGAAAGTATAGAGATTACTTGATATACATTGAAAAGCTAATATATGCTGGTTATTTTGCACTTATTGACTCATTTGATCATCAAAACAACACATGACTTAAATGTTATCACATCCTTTTTATACATTTGGAAATGGAGTTTCACAGAGTTACAGAAATTTGCCCCAAATCACATGGTTATAAATGGCAGAGGCACAAATGGAGTCCTAGTTTGTTTGATTCTGCCAAGACACAACCCAAGAAACCTGGTACATCTCTCGTGATCATAACATATATTCTTAGTTTAAGACTCTCAGTCTCAGAGAAAAATCAATGATGAAAGTCATGCCTCATGCCCCGGTCCTTTTTCTTTCAACAAAGTCTGAATGTATTCATGTATGTTCATTTGTTGTACGTAATCATCATCAACCTGCCAGATAAACAGCTAAATATTTTGGTTGTGTTATAAGCAAATAAACTTGCCCGTGTGCAATTTGACAAATGGGGCCTGATCAACAGAGAAACAATTGTTCCAAGCTTGCAAACTCCCAGGAGTCTAATGAGCAATGGTTTACTGAATGAGCAATTGCAAAACAAAGAAATTACATTAGTGTGGTTTCTTTAGGAATAAAGAGCAATCCATTGGCTTTCATGCCTTCGTAATAAAGAAATTTGTCAGCTGTGGATTGGGCAGTAGAAAAAGCACGCAGAGAATGCATATACCTTTAACCTGACTGTTTCTGACACTACAACGCTCCTGGGGCACACCCTCACTCACTGCCCTCCAGGACTACATAAATACCAGAACTTTTACCCTCAACCTGCTTGCCTAGCCAAAGATAACACCCTCAGCACCTAGCCAAAGGCTTTCTTTGGGAGCAGATGCTTGTGTTTTTGAATGACTGGAGCAATCAGGTTATGTTTAAGCCTGTTAAAATAGGAGGTAGGGTGCTTAATGTGTGAAGAGATGAGCTTTGGTCTTGATCAGATCTGAATCTGAATCCAGTCTCTTTTACTTACTAGCCATGGGCTTTTGGACAAGTGGCTCAACTCTTTTCAGCAAAGGTGTCTCATCTATGGATAGAGTAAAGTTTTTTCATTTCTCTCAAGATCTTTGAAAGTATTAACTAAAATAAAAGTAAAAAATCAAACTAGAACACTGTGTTAGGCTATTCATGCATTGCTATTGATGGCAGCAATGGGCCACCTGAAATGGCCGCTGCCAAGACACTGGCTGCAGCAGGGGAGGTGTAGCTGGGCCGGACACTCCATGGAACGAGCAGGAGCCAGAAACAAGTGGGAGGCCCACCCTCCTGGGCACAGCTGCAGCCTCCCAGTTGTGGCTGTGGACCCAGGACTCCCTGTGCTCTTGCGGGCTGGGAGTAGACAGTAGCCCCACCCTCCTGAGTGCAGCTGCAGCCACCCAAGCTGCAGCTGTGGACCCAGGCATCTCTGTACTCTCAGGGGCCTGGGAAGGCCCCCCAACCCCTGCAAGCTCAGATGTGTGTGTTCCCGCTGCCTGGTCTCTTCCTGCTCCTGCACCTTTTCCAATCTCAGAGTGAGGTTGAGACCAAGCCCGGGTGTTATACCAGCACGGTGAGGTATGTGCATGCTTTCGGAAGTGCTGACACACCAGCCGCCTGCTGCCTCAGCCCCCTCCGGACTTTGAGCACCAAGAAGCATGGGAGGAAGGTCAAGGTGGTGCTGAGGGCAGGTTGGTGCTGGCGTGCAGCTGCCTAGCAGCATGAACAGCCTGGGTGCCATGAATAGCGGCAGGAGGCAGACAGGCTTCTGCGTAGAAGAGGGTGGGTCACCAGTGAAGCTCCGCCTTCAAGCTGGGGAAGGCTTGAAGCCTCGGAGCCCGGCTGCCAGTCCTGCAGACTGGAGTGGGAGCTTGTGGTGCTTTTTCCAGGACCACCTATGGCCTCCCATGGACCAATCGGTGCCCACTTCCTCCCCTCTGAGGCCCATGAAAGCCCTGGACTCATCCAGACTTGAGGAGACAATGACTAGGTATGGAGAGCAACTACCTATCCCAGTGTCTCCTCTCTACTTAGAGCTGAACACTAGACAAGACAACCTGCTTGTGGGGAGAAGCTACCCAATGCAGGCCTCCTCTGAACCCTTCTGTCACTCAATAAAGCTCCTTTTTGCCTTGCTCACCTTCCACTTGTCTGTGGACCTCATTCTTCATAGACATAGGACAAAAATCCAGCACCCACAAAATGGTGGGGCTAAAAGAGCTGTAACACAAACAGGGCTGAAACATCCCCCTGGCTCGCCACATTGCAGAAGGACAGAAGAAAGAAAGAGAGAATAGCTGCAGCCCTTCGTGGAGTCCACACCTAGGAGCTCCCTAAGCTAGGGCTATGACACCCTCTTTGGGACTCTGGTTCCTGGCATCTCTAAGCTTCTGAGTGTCACTGCATTCCCTGGTGCCAGCCATGGAAGCTGCTTGTGGTATGCTTGGTCCAGCCACAGCCTGACAGGAAGCCTCGCAGGGAGCTGGCACCTGTGCCAGCACCTGTAACTGCCTGCCCAACTGAAGTAAGCGTGTCTGTCTGTACACAGTGTCTGGACGCCATGCTCACTCGTTCACGTGCCCCTCACTGCTCCACTCGCTCTTGGCAGGCATGGGATCTAGGCCGGTAGGATAAGCCGAGTGCTGCCTGCCACACCGAGTGGGTGGAACGAGCCCAGCAAGTCTGAGCAAAACTCAAGCAAAGGCATCTCTGGCAACAGAGGTTTCCAGCCAGAAAAGCATCAACCCAAGGATCCCATGACAGTATAGAGAAATACCTGAGGCTGTATAATTTGTAAGAAATGAATTTTAATTCGCTCACAGTTCAGCAGGCTGTACAAGCATGGTACCTGCATTTGCCTGGCTTCTGAGGAGGCCTCAGGGAGCTTTCACCCATAGTGGAAAGTGAAGCAGGAAGAGGTACATCATATGGCAAAAGCAGGAAGAAGAGGCAGTGGGAGGGAGATGCCACACACTTAAACAACCAGATCTTGTGAGTATTCACTCACTATTGCAAGGACAGTACCAAGCCATGAGGGATCCACTTCCATGACCCAAGCACCTCCTACCAGGCCCTACCTGCAACATTGGAGCTTACATTTCAACATTAGGTTTGCAGGGTGACAACTATCCAAACTATATCAAACACCACGCTGATAATTTGGGTGTGTGTATGTACGTGTGTGTGCATGTACGTGTGTATGTGCGTGTGTGTGTGTGTGTGTGTACGTGTTTGTGTGTATGCCTGATGTTGATATTTAGGGAAGAAAAATCAAGTTGATTGGCAATGAGATGTATGTCCCAGCAAAGTCACATCCCAATCAAGGCTATGTTTATCCATTTTGTAATTTCCCTGAAATTTTTACAAGATGAGGAACTAGGGAAGCAGAATCAACCACAGAGCAGAGTAAATACAGCTAAACGGCTTTGAACAGATTCAGCTTATGCTCTTGTAAGTAGCTTATTCACTCCAGTTTTAGGAAAACAGGAAGTAATAAGATTAAAGTTCCAAAGCTCAAATGAAAACATAATGTCAAATCTAGTCCAAGTAGGATTTAGGTTCAGGAAAGAGATCAAAATACTCTATAAAATTAAAAGAAAATGAATAAGCTTATAATAAGTCTGAGGTACACAGTCTCCTTATATTTTGTAAATTCTTAGTGGAGCACTACATGGAAAATAATAAACTGAGAGGGTTTATTTAGGAAGCCCTGTGCTGAGCAGAAGATATGGGCCAGGCATTTTCAGGATATGTACACTGAAGTGTCACACACAGTATCTACCATTAGGGACTCAGCAAGGAATAGAGCAGTGGCTTGCAAACTTTTTGATCATAGTGCACTCAGTAGGGCCAAAAAACCTCTAGACCTGCATATTTATCTCATTCTCATTTGGAAGTATTCCATTATACCACAGAATTGGAGAGAAATATCCATACGTTGCTCATTATTTGTTTCCTCAGATACTTTATGTATATATAACTACAAAACAAAGTAATTCATCTTTAAAATGAACAATTACCTTTATCAATTGTGTAACACAAGTTATTTAAGTGGTAAAATTTCAGATGGAGTCTCTTACCAATCAAAAACTAGTATATAAGCACATTTGGACTAATTATTGACATCTGTTACAGAAATGGGTATAGGTACTATTATATTTAAACATATTTAAGCTGCAGTTTATACTAATATTAAAGTTCAATTATAAGAATATTTTAAAAATATGCATTACTCTCCCTCTAAGGACAATTGAAACAGCACACAGTAAACTAAATTACTAATGAGGAAATTAAACTAATAGTGATTTGCAACATAAAGTAAAACTGGCATAAATTCCTCTACCAGTTCAAGGCAAAACTGGGGTTACATCAGAGATGAATTTTTTTTCAAGTTATGAAATTCTCGACATCTATTTGTAGGTGTGCACATTAGGAGCTGTAAAACTTTCAAAGAATTGCATGAGTCAAACTTCTCAGAAAATTACTGACTAGTCCTCAGGGAATTCTAACTTTTATGAGGCATTCTTACTTTTAGAAGCCATTATGAACACACTGAGTGGATTACTAGCAAATAACATTCAGCTGTCTATTTACAATAAAAACGAAATAAAGCACAGATAATTTATCAGCACGTTAGGTGCATGTACTCATAGACGCAGGACAATAAAAATAAATAATAGCTTATACTTACCACTGAGTATGCGCTACACACTGTACTAAGTGCTTTGTGGGCATTTATTTATTTTAAAATTATATTTTATTGTGGTAAGAAAGTTAAAGATGAGACCTACCCTTTAACAAAATTTTAAGTGTGTAGTACATTATTGTTAGTAATAGGCACAATTTTGTACAGCAGACCTTTATAAGTTATTCGTCTTTCTTAACTGAAAATGTATGCCCTTGATTAGTAACTCTTCATTCCAGGCTCCAGCAGCCACTTCTCTCCAGGCCCTGGCAGCCACCATTCCACTCTTTTATTCTATAAATCTGACTATTTTAGATAACTCTTTAAAGTGGAACCATGCAGTATTTTTCCTTCTGTAACTGACTTATTTCACTTAGCATAATTGTCCTCAAAGTTTATTCATATTGCCACATATTGTAGAATTTCCTTCTTTTTAAAGTCTGAATAATATCCCATTACATGTATATAACACAATTCTTTATTCATTCATCTTTCTATGAAAATTTAAGTTGTTTCCACATCTTTGTTATTGTGAATAGTGCTGCAATGAATACAAGAGGGCTAATAACTATTGGAGATCTTGATTTTAATTTGTTTGAGTAAATACTCAGAAGTAAGATTGTGGGATCATATGGTAACTCAACTTTAATTGTTTTAGGAACTTCCATACTGTTTTCCA
Organism: Pongo pygmaeus; assembly: GCF_028885625.2. Classification (NCBI taxonomy): domain Eukaryota; kingdom Metazoa; phylum Chordata; class Mammalia; order Primates; family Hominidae; genus Pongo; species Pongo pygmaeus. The sequence continues at coordinate 62,041,043 of NC_072391.2, forward strand.
TAGAGGTTGCACTATTTTGCATTCCTACTAATGGAAAAGGGTTGCAATTTCTCCACATCCCCGCCAATGCTTCTTCTCTTTTATCTTTGCCATCCTAACAGTTGTTAGTTGATATTTCATTGTGGTTTTGATTTTCATTTTTGGCATGATTTGTTACATTGAGCATCTTTTTGATACCTGTTGCCAATTAGGCTGTGTTCTTTAGAGAAGAATTGTGTATTCAAATCATGAGCTCATTTTAAAAATTCGGATTATTCGTTATTTTGAAGTTGAGTGGTAGGAGTGTCTTATGTATTTGAAAATTATCCCCTTGACAAATATATGTTTTGCAAATATTTTCTCACACTCCATAGGTTATCTTTCCACTCTCAAATGTTTCAGTAGCTTTGCAGAAGCTTTTTTGTTTGATGTCATCACAATGATTATTTTTGCTTTTTTTTGATTATGCTTTTGGTGTCAGATCAATGAAAATGATTGCCTAGGCCAATGCCATAAACCTTTTCTCCTGTGTTTTCTTCTGGGAATTTTACAATTTCAGATTTTATATGTAAATATTTAATACATTTTGAGTTGATTTTTGTGTACAGTCTAGTAGTTCAATTTCATTCTTTTGTGTATGTATATCCAATTTTTCCAAAACCATTTATTGAAGATACTATTCTTTCCCTATTGTGTATTTGTGACACCCTTATCTAAGGTCAGTTGATTATACATACATGCATTTATTTTTGGGCTCTCTCTTTGGTTCCATTCATCTATATGTCTGTTTTATACCATTACCATACTGTCTTAAATACTATAGCTTTGTAATATATTTTGAAATCAGGAAGGGTGATCTGTAGCTTTGTTTTTTCTCAAGATGGATAGGAACAATCAATATCATGAAAATTGCCATACTGCCCAAGGTAATTTATAGATTCAATGCCATCCCCATTAAGCTACCAATGACTTTCTTCACAGAATTGGAAAAAACTACTTTAAAATTCATATGGAACCAAAAAAGAGTCTGCATTGCCAAGTCAATCCTAAGCCAAAAGAATAAAGCTGGAGGCATCATGCTACCTGACTTCAGACTATACTACAAGGCTACAGTAACCAAAACAGCATGGTACTGGTACCAAAAGAGAGATGTAGACCAATGGAACAGAACAGAGCCCCCTCAGAAATAATACCACACATCTACAACCATCTGATCTTTGACAAACCTGACAAAAACAAGAAATGGGGAAAGGATTCCCTATTTAATAAATGGTGCTGGGAAAACTGGCTAGCCATATGTAGAAAGCTGAAACCGGATCCCTTCCTTACACCTTATAAAAAAATTAATTAAAGATGGATTAAAGACTTACATGTTAGACATAAAACCATAAAAACCCTAGAAGAAAACCTAGGCGATACCATTCAGGACATAGGCATGGGCAAGGACTTCATATCTAAAACACCAACAGCAATTGCAACAAAAGCCAAAATTGACAAATGGGATCTAACTAAACCAAAGAGCTTCTGCACAGCAAAAGAAACTACCATCAGAGTGAACAGGCAACCTACAGAATGGGAGAAAATTTTTGCAATCTACTCATCTGACAAAGGGCTGATATCCAGAATCTACAATGAACTCAAACAAGTTTACAAGAAAAAAATAAACAATGCCATCAGAAAGTGGGCAATGGATATGAACAGACACTTCTGAAAAGAAGACATTTATGCAGCCAAAAGACACATGAAAAAATGCTCATCATCACTGGCCATCAGAGAAATACAAATCAAAACCACAATGAGACACCATCTCACACCAGTTAGAATGGCAATCATTAAAAAGTCAGGAAACAACAGGTGCTGGAGAGGATGTGGAGAAATAGGAACACTTTTACACTGTTGGTGGGACTGTAAACTAGTTCAACCATTGTGGAAGTCAGTGTGGCAATTCCTCAGGGATCCAGAACTAGAAATACCATTTGATCCAGCAATCCCATTACTGGGTATATACCCAAAGGATTATAAAGACACATTCACACATGTGTTCATTGGGGCACTATTCACAATAGCAAAGACTTGGAACCAACCCAAATGTCCAACAATGATAGACTGGATTAAGAAAATGTGGCACATATACACCATGGAATACTATGCAGCCATAAAAAATGATGAGTTCATGTCCTTTGTAGGGACATGGATGAAGCTGGAAACCATTTTCAGCAAACTATCGCAAGCATAAAAAAATCAAACACCGCATGTTCTCACTCATATGTGGGAATTGAACAATGAGAACACATGGACACAGGAAGGGGAACATCACACACTGGGGCCTGTTGTGGGGTAAGGGGAGGGGGAGGATAGCATTAGAAGGTATACCTAATGTAAATGATGAGTTACTGGGTGCAGCACACCAACATGGCACATGTATACATATGTAACAAACCTGCACATTGTGCACATGTACCCTAGAACTTAAAGTATAATAAATAAATAAATAAATAAATAAATAAATAATTTGGTTATTTGGGTTTCTGTGTGATTCCATAGAAGTTTTATTGTTCTTTTTAACTTTCTGTGAAAATACCATTGGAATTTTAATACGAATGGCACTGAATCTTTAGATTATTTTGGGTAGTATATAACTGTAACAATATTGTCTTTCAGTTCATGAACAGGAGACACCTTTCCATTTGTCTTGTTTAATTTTTGCATCAATGTTTTGTAGTTTCCACTTTATGTCTTTTACCTCCTCAGTTAAGTTTATTTCTAAGTACATTATTTATTTTAGTCCTATTGTAAATAGAATTGTCTTTCTAATTTCCTTTTCAGATAGTTTAATATTAGTACATAAAATTTACAACTGATTTTGTATGTTGATTTTGTATCCTGTAGCTTTACAGAATTTGTCTACCGTTCTAACAGGTTTTTAAATAATGAAGTGTCTAAAGTTTCTACATAATATCATATCATTTACAGGCAGGGACTGTAAATGATATTTACTGCTTTCTTTCTGATTTGTGTGTATATATATATTATATATATATATACATATTTAATTTGTCTTGCCTAATTGCTCTGGCTAGGACTTCCAGCACTACACTGAATAGAAGTGGTGAGAGTGGGCATTCTTGCCTTCTTCCTGATCTTTGAGAAAAAGCTTTCAGTTTATCACTAATATAGTTGGGACATGTGTCCCTACCCAAATCTCATGTTGAATTGTAATGCCTAATATTGGAGGTGGAGCCTGGTAGGAGGTGATTGATTCATGGTGGTGAATTTCTCATGAATGGTTTAGCACCATCACTTAGGTGTGATTCTCATGATAGTGAGTGAGTTCTCACAAGATCTGGCTGTTTAAAAGTGTGTGGCACCTCCCTCCCTCTCTCTCTTGCCCATGCTCTGGTCATGTGATATGTCTGCTCTACCTTCACCTTCTGTCATGATTGTAAGTTTCCTGAGGCATCCCTAGAAGCTAAGCAGATGCCAGCATCATGCTTTTTGTACAGCCTGCAGAACTGTGAGCCAATTACACTTTTTTCCTTTATAAATTACCCCATCTCAGAAATTCTTTATAGCAATGCAAGAATGGCTTAATACAATCACCATTGAGAGTGATGTCATAACTCCTCAATTCTGTAAATGAAGTAGATAGTAATGTCAACTCATTTAAGGCAAAGAAAGAAAGAGATTGCATATTCTTACCTGGACTGAGAGATTTCCGTTTAAGTCCTGTCACTCTGCTCATTTTCTGACAATCACAAATTTGAAACAAAATAACACTTGTAAAATTCTTTCACTTAGAGCCAGATGCATAGTAGGTACTATTAGCTAATCTGAATCTGAAATTGAATTTGGCAACAAAGAAAAAGAATATTAAAATTCTTTAGTCTATGACTTTCATCTCTAAATCAAAATACACTTTCCTCATGTGTGTTTTTGAGACATTTTCCATTATGCTTTGCAATATCTTTGTGTTATGAGCAAGTGCTTAATATATAGATACAGATGCAGCTCTATTAAAGTATGTACTTTAAATGTAGAAAAAGTGTTTTTTCTTACTAGATCATACAAATTAACTGGATAGTGGATAGAATTCAGTATTGATTCACTTAAAGTGGAAAGTATTGAAACATTGTATACTTAATTTTGCATTCACCATGGGAAATACATGGGAGATATTTATTGATGTCTGCATGTGATTTGAGTAAGAGCTGCCATTCTGAAAGGTGGATATTATTCATCTTATTGCCTTTATAAGAATGGAAAATATAAAACCATCAGGAGCAGGTTGGTCACTAAACAGGCCCCCAAATAGGAATATTGGTAAAGTCAACATAAGTTCAACGTCAGCTTCTCAAGCTGAAGTCAAAAAACCTCATCGTGCATCCACATATCAGACTCAGGGCCACTATCTGTCATTAATCAAGTCCCCCAAACATTGAAGAATAAAATGTTCCAGATTATTAACTAAAAATGAGAATTATGACTGACAAAGGGCATTAAATGCAAATGCAAGCATTTGAGTCAGTAAATCCTCTGATTATGGAAGTCCTTTCAAATAATGAACAATAGGTCTATTAATTAATTCATTTATTCATTCACTCAAGAGGTTGAGCTACATACTTAAGGTGCAATGTTTAGCAAAAGTGGAAACTCTGTGTCATCTGGAACTTTATAGATTGGCTGAAGTGTTAGATGTACAGTAAAAATGCACAAATAACTGTAAAATTACATCTGTGTAAATAGAAATAAAGAAGTACATGTCATAATGCTGTGTGAGCCTCAGGCAGTATAAAGGTGGTTTATTTACTTGTCCTCAACTACAAAAGCCTGTTGAACTCATGCCTCCATTTTCATAGATAAAAAACTTCCTATAGTCAGGACTTCACTTAACTTGGAAAAGGAACACTTTCAATTCTCCATATAATAAGCCCATGTTTCTGTATTTTCTTTCTTTTTTATAAAGGTACACGTGTGCCATTTTTAATAATCCTTATTTTATGGAGTTTTTTTCAGCCAATTGCTTAATTACCTGTGTGGATGACACATAATTATACCTTGAACTTAATATATAACTTGAACTTAATATATTTGAATTATTCTCTGGTTATCTAAGATTATTGATTAAATTTTCTGTCTATATTCCCTGAACTGACTATACCTCTTCACTTGTCATGTTCCTAATTGAGATGTTAATAAAATCAATTCAATTAGAGATAAGAGTCACACCTGTGCTGTTCCTGCTACCATTGTTGATCAAAAAATCATAATAAAAATCACGAATACTATTCACTTTTCAGAATGGCAGAGACCTTTGCTGTTCCTGACTGTGTTTTCGATATATTTTCTGCAAACAACTGAATTCATCTATCAGGTGATGGCTCTACCAGAGTTGGAACGGTCATGATCTTTCAGCTAAATTCACCAATGGTTTATGTCCAAATATAATGCTGTATCGTACCTGGAGGTGGAGCAGGCTGACCAACAGCCCTTCCATTTCCTTTAACTATGTGTTGAGCAGGGTGGTCACAATGAGTTTCCAAGGACCATTTCACAGAAACCTACACACAAGTGTTCACATGTTGATTCCCAGAACTGTCTGTGTAGTGCATTACCTAAACAGTCAAGGGCAGAAGGAACAATAACACATGAATTATTCCCCTTGGAAAAACCAGGTAGTTAAAATTCAATTGAATTCTCAGAAAATAACACCTGATTTCCTTACCTCGTTTTCTAACCTGCTGCCAATAATGTTTGGTCTGAAAACTGGGTGGAGTGAAATCAAGAATGACATGGGTTGATGTTCATGGATGTATTCTTCTACCAGTGGAAATGTTTATAAACTAAACAAAATGTTCAAAGGGGAGTGTGCATGATTTATTGTCTATAATACAGTCCGGCAACTCTCACAGTAGAGCCAACTGAGGAACTTCTATTGATTTCCATTGTTGTGAAGATATTTCAGACCTCAAAATTTAAGAGATGAAGCAAGTTGCAGCCTTTTGGGGAAATGGGTTCATCATTTGGAGGCTGCTTGGCTACGTAGCATATGCAAAAGAGTAAGAAAAATATATGTCTTCTATTTCAAGTATCTAGATATTTGAAAATCATCCCATGCTGAAATTTGTCATGGAACCAGCCATGCCATTCTCATTAAGTTTACAATGCCTATTGTTAAAAGAAATAGTTCTTACTGTGGGGAGAAAATTACACCCAGCAATTCCAGCCTGTAATAGTCTGCAAAAATAACTCCTAATTGACTGTTGAGAGTAATGATAACATGATTTAAAACATAACATTGGCACCAGAAAATTTAGTGCAGAAGACCAATCTGAGGGTTGAGCTGTCAGTAAAGCAACCCATTGAATTTTTCTAAGCTAATTCAAATAAAAACGGTAAGATTAAAAGTGATAACACAGTGCCAATGAGATAAGAATTTCTGCAAAATTAGATTACAGCCTTTTTGTGACCATAAAAACTATATTATCCTTGACTGCTAAATCAATCACTGCAAGAATATTATCTTTACAAGTTAAACTACTGCTTCTTAGATTGAACCTGAAGAGTCTGGTCTGTTTTTCTGCTATTTGAGAAACAGAAGTGATGCTTCTTTTACATATATTTTGTCTGAAGAGGGATGAATGCTTTGCAAGCAGCTTTGTGACAAAGAAATCACACCATTTACCCATAGCGTCACCAAAGATATCATTTAGATTCAAAGGAAAAAAAAGAAACATTTGCAGAGTATTAAATTGTGAAATGCAATAATATCTACAACTTGTCATTTGGTCACTTATTGACATCCCATCAAAATTTGTTAAAACCTAAGTTTATTTTTGTCTTTGTGCAACATAGGTAGGCATTTCCAGATAACTCTGTTCATTCCTCAGCAATTCAGACATCTTTGATGAAGAGTTTTTATTTAGGATACTGTTTTCCCTGTGGAGTGAGGAATTATGTTTATGTCCCTGTTCTGATTGTTCAGTAGGACAAAAAAGAACAAGAGAATAATCTTCTGTTTATGCAAACAAGCAAATTCTAGACAATAGGTTTAAGACCATAACATCTTGACCACTGACTTCTCTGAAGCAAAATGCACATGATAAGAACTTAGACTCTTATGGGACCTGAAGTTGAATTCTGTCTACATTTCAGGGTAGCAATATGAGTTCGGCAAAGCCAGGTAACTGCTCTTCCCTGAGTTTCTTATCAGTAAAAAGTGTATGATAATTTTGATAGGGTTGGTGTGAGAATTAAATTAAATACAAATCATGAAGCTTGACACATAGAAAGCACTTGGCACATTGAATCATCATTATTAACATTATCATCTTCATCCAAATCATTTGTGCTTCAAAATTATATTCACTAAATTGCTGTGTATTAAAATATGATGTCTTGTTTAAAATACCAAATCTTTGAGCATGTTGTTTTTTCTGTCTGAAAGACCTTCACATGTAAAGATGGCCTGGAAAATATTCATCAATGTACAAGATTTACTTTTAAATATTTAAAAAGCAATAGATAGGTGGAGATAATTGAGTCGTCTTTGATTGTCCTGGCAGATTAATTAATGCCATTTTCTTTCCATCTACTTCACAGGGCTTATGGGAACACTAACTTCAGACTTTCACTCAGAATGTAAGCATTCTCTGGCTTCTCTTTCTACCTAATAGAGTTTGAATTCCTTGAAGATAACTCCAGAATCCAGCACGTAGTAGGTGTTGAAGTGTGCTTCTTAAAGAAGAGGCTGTTTTTATGATGTTTTGTTAGCTTTTAAAATCGACTTTATTTTTTTTAGAACAGTTTCAGGTTCAGAGCAAAATTGAATGGAAAGTATAGCGTTCCCACATACCTTCTGCACCATACGCATACAGAGTTCTTCAATATGAACAAGCAACACTAGAGTGGTCCATTTGTTACAATCAATGAACATAAATTAACACATCGTTGTCACAAAAAGTCCATAGTTTGCATTGAGGTTCACTCTTGGTGTAGTATATTGTATGTGTTTGGAAAAATACACAACGATATAGGCCTACAATTACAGAATCATACGGAATGAGTTTGATGAAAATCTTAGCTTGCACTGAAATTCCTCTGTGCTCTGCCTAATCCATACTTCCTTTCTTTCTAAATCCTTATGACCACTTATTTTATTAATTTATTTAATTTTCCCTTTTTCAGAATGTCATGTAGTTAGAATCATATAGCCTGTAGCCTGTGAAGATTGGCTTCTTTCATTAGTAAAACGCATTTAAGTTTCTTCCATATCTTTTCATGTTTTGATAGCTTATTTCTTCTTTGCACTGAATAATATTCCATAGTCTGGAAGAACCACAGTTTATTTATCTATTCACCTACTGAAGGACATCTTGGTTGCTTCTAAGTTTTCACAATTATGAATAAAGCTGTTATAAACATTGTGGGCAGGTTTCTGTGTGGACATAAGTTTTTAATTTATTTGGATAAATACCAAGGATCATGATTGTTGGATCATGTTGTAAGAGTATGTTTAGTTTTGTATATGTTTAGTTTTATAAGAAGCTGCCAGCCTGTCTTTTAAAATAGCTGTTCCATTTTGCATCCACACCAGCAATGAATTCAGGTTTCCGTTGTTTCACATGCTGGCTAGCATTTGGTGTGGTCAGTGTTTTAGCTTTTGGACATTCTAATAGGTGTGCACTACTATCTTATTGTAGCTTTAATTTACAATTTTCTAATGGCATACGATGTTGAGCAACTTTTCATAAGTTATTTGCCATCTAAATATCTTTTTTAGTGCAGTGTCTTCTCAGGGCTTTGGCCTGGTTTTTAATTGATCCCTTTGTTTGTTTGTTTCCTTATTGCTGATTTTTAAGGGTTTTTTACATAGTTTTGTTCTTTATCAGGTATGTATTTTTCAAGTAATGTTCCTCATCTGTGTCTTATTGTTTTATTCCCTTGACAGGTCTTTTGCCGAGCGGAAGTTTGGGTTGTTAAAATTTTAGTAAAGCCTAGTTTATCAATTATTTTTATCATAGAACATATCTTTGGTCTTTTATCAAAAAAGTTATTACCATACCCAAAGTCATCTAGATTTTCTGTTATGTTATCTTCTAGGAGTTTTATAATTTCGTATTATATATAGTTCTGCGATCTATTTTGGGTTAATTTTTTTTGTCTTTAATATTTTAAGTAATTTTTTATTTTATTTTATTTTATTTTATTATTATTATAGTTTAAGTTTGAGGGTACATGTGCACAATGTGCAGGTTAGTTACATATGTATACACGTGCCATGCTGGTGTGCTGCACCCATTAACTCGCCATTTAGCATTAGGTATATCTCCTAAAGCTATCCCTCCCCCTTTCCCCCCTCCAAAACAGTCCCCAGAGTGTGATGTTCCCCTTCCTTTATCCACGTGTTCTCATTGTTCAATTCCCACCTATGAGTGAGAATATGCGGTGTTTGGTTTTTTGTTCTTGTGATAGTTCACTGAGAATGATGATTTCTAATTTCATCCATGTCCCTACAAAGGACATGAACTCATCCACCCCAGAATATACATTTTTTTCAGCACCACACCACACCTATTCCAAAATTGACGACATACTTGGAAGTAAAGCTCTCCTCAGCAAATGTAAAAGATCAGACATTATAACTAACTCTCTCTCAGACCACAGTGCAATCAAACTAGAACTCAGGATTAAGAAACTCACTCAAAACCGCTCAACTACATGGAAACTGAACAACCTGCTCCTGAATGACTACTGGGTACATAACGAAATGAAGGCAGAAATAAAGATGTTCTTTGAAACTAACGAGAACCAAGACACAACATACCAGAATCTCTGGGATACATTCAAAGCAGTGTGTAGAGGGAGATTTATAGCACTAAATGCCCATAAAAGAAAGCAGGAAAGATCTAAAATTAACACCCTAACATCACAATTAAAAGAACTAGAAAAGCAAGAGCAAACACATTCAAAAGCTAGCAGAAGGCAAGAAATAACTAAAATCAGAGCAGAACTGAAGGAAATAGAGACACAAAAAACCCTTCAAAAAATTAATGAATCCAGGAGCTGGTTCTTTGAAAGGATCAAGAAAATTGATAGACTGCTAGCAAGACTAATAAAGAAGAAAAGAGAGAAGAATCAAATAGACGCAATAAAAAATGATAAAGGGGATATCACCACCGATCCCACAGAAATACAAACTACCATCAGAGAATACTACAAACACCTCTATGCAAATAAATAGAAAATCTAGAAGAAATGGATAAATTCCTTGACACATACACCCTCCCAAGACTAAACCAGGAAGAAGTTGAATCTCTGAATAGACCAATAACAGGCTCTGAAATTGTGGCAATAATCAATAGCTTACCAACCAAAAAGAGTCCAGGACCAGATGGATTCACAGCCGAATTCTACCAGGGGTACAAGGAGGAGCTGGTACCATTCCTTCTGAAACTATTCCAATCAATAGAAAAAGAGGGAATCCTCCCTAACTCATTTTATGAGGCCAGCATCATCCTGATACCAAAGCCGGGCAGAGACACAACCAAAAAAAGAGAATTTGAGACCAATATCCTTGATGAACATTGATGCAAAAATCCTCAATAAAACACTGGCAAACAGAATCCAGCAGCACATCAAAAAGCTTATCCACCATGATCAAGTGGGCTTCATCCGTGGGATGCAAGCCTGGTTCAATATACACAAATCAATAAATGTAATCCAGCATAAACGGAACCAAAGACAAAAACCACAGGATTATCTCAATAGATGCAGAAAAGGCCTTTGACAAAATTCAACAACCCTTCATGCTAAAAACACTCAATAAATTAGGTATTGATGGGACGTATCTCAAAATAATAAGAGCTATCTATGACAAACCCACAGCCAATATCATACTGAATGGGCAAAAACTGGAAGCATTCCCTTTGAAAACTGACACAAGACAGGGATGCCCTCTCTCACCATTTCTATTCAACATAGTGTTGGAAGTTCTGGCCAGGGCAATTAGGCAGGAGAAGGAAATGAAGGGTATTCAATTAGGAAAAGAGGAAGTCAAATTGTCCCTGTTTGCAGACGACATGATTGTATATCTAGAAAACCCCATCATCTCAGCCCAAAATCTCCTTAAGCTGATAAGCAACTTCAGCAAAGTCTCAGGATACAAAATCAATGTGCAAAAATCACAAGCATTCTTATACACCAACAACAGACAAACAGAGAGCCAAATCATGAGTGAACTCCCATTCACAATTGCTTCAAAGAGAATAAAATACCTAGGAATCCAACTTACAAGGGACGTGAAGGACCTCTTCAAGGAGAACTACAAACCACTGCTCAATGAAATAAAAGAGGATACAAAGAAATGGAAGAACATTCCATGCTCATGGGTAGGAAGAATCAATATCGTGAAAATGGCCATACTGCCCAAGGTAATTTATAGATTCAATGCCGTCCCCATTAAGCTACCAATGACTTTCTTCACAGAATTGGAAAAAACTACTTTAAAGTTCATATGGCACCAAAAAAGAACCCATATCACCAAGTCAATCCTAAGCCAAAAGAACAAAGCTGGAGGCATCATCACGCTACCTGACTTCAAGCTATACTACAAGGCTACAGTAATCAAAACAGCATGGTACTGGTACCAAAACAGAGATATAGATCAATGGAAAGGAACAGAGCCCTCAGAAATAATGCTGCATATCTACAACTATCTGATCTTTGACAAACCTGAGAAAAACAAGAAATGGGGAAAGGATTCCCTATTTAATAAATGGTGCTGGGAAAACTGGCTAACCATATGTAGAAAGCTGAAACTGGATCCCTTCCTTACACCTTATACAAAAATTAATTCAAGATGGATTAAAGACTTACATGTTAGACCTAAAACCATAAAAACCCTAGAAGAAAACCTAGGCATTACCATTCAGGACATAGGCATGGGCAAGGACTTCATGTCTAAAACACAAAAAGTAATGGCAACAAAAGCCAAAATTGACAAATGGGATCTAATTAAACTAAAGAGCTTCTGCACAGCAAAAGAAACTACCATCAGAGTGAGCAGGCAACCTACAAAATGGGAGAAAATTTTCACAACCTACTCATCTGACAAAGGGCTAATATCCAGAATCTACAATGAACTCAAACAAATTTACAAGAAAAAAACAAACAACCCCACCAAAAAGTGGGTGAAGGACATGAACAGACGCTTCTCAAAAGAAGACATTTATGCAGCCAAAAAACACAAGTTAATTTTTTGAAGAGTGTATTATAGAATGAATTATAGTCCCCCTAAAAAAATTCATGAGATGAAACTCTAACCATCAATGTGACTCTATTTGGAGAAAGAGCCTTGAAGGAGGTAATTACGTTTAAATGAGGTCATGAGGGTGCATCTCGAATCAAACTGCACAAGTGTCTTTATAAGAAGAGGAAGAGATACAAAGAGTGTACGCACAGATAAAAAAGCCATGTGAAATCACAGCAAGAAGGCAGATGTCTAAAAGCCAAGAAGAAAGGCCTCTAGAGAAACCAAACCTACTGACACCTTGATCTTGGACTTTCAGGCTCCCGATCTGTAAGAATACAAATTTCTGTAGTTTAAACTACCTAATCAGTTATATTCAGTTATAGAAGCCCTCAGTTGACTACTACCAGTTATAACCATTCTGTTTAGATATTTTTTTTTGCTTGTAAATGTCCAGTTGTTCTAGCACAATTTTTGGAAAATGCTGTCATTTCTCTATTGCATTACTTTAGCTCCTTTGCTAAAGATCAGGTGGCTATATTTCTGTGGGTCTATTGCTAGTATTTATTTTGTTTCTTTGATTTGTTTGTCTATTCTTTCATAAATACCATCTTGTCTTGATTACCATAGCTTTATAGTAAGTCTTGAAACTGGAGAGTGTCAGTTCTACTTTAATATTGTGTTGGCTCTTCTAGGTCCTTTGCCTTTCCATATAAGCTATAAAATCAGTTTGTCAATATTCATAAAATAATTTGCTGAGATTGTAATTGAGACTTCAATGAATAGTTCAATTTAAAAAGAACTGACATCTTGAAAATATTGAGTCTTCCTATTTACAAACATGAAATATCCCTCTATTTATTTAGTTTACCTTTGATTTCTTTCATCAGAGTTTCAATGTTCTCTTCATATAGATATTACACATATTTTGTTGGATTTATACCTAAGTATTTTATTTTGGGGGATGCTAATGTAAACAGTATTGTGTTTTTAATTTCAAATTCTACTTGTTCGTTGCTGGTTTATAGAAATGTGATTGGCTTTTGCGTGTAAATCTTGTATCCTTCAACCTTGCTACAATTACTTATTAGTTGCAAGAGTGTTGTTGTTGATTATTGAAGCCCCCCCCCACAAAAATTCATGCAATAAAACCCTAACCTTCAATGTAATTGTATATGCAGATTTTATGCATAAAAATGTTATCTGTAAATAAATAGTTTTATTTATTTCATCCTATCTGTATACCTTTTATTTCCTTTTCTTCCCTTATTGCATTAGCTAGTATTTTTAGTATGAATATTAAAAGGAGTGATGTTGTCTTGTTCTTAATCTGAGTGGAAAAGCTAGTTCCTCGACACATTTTGTTCTTTTTTTGTAATGATTTCATATGCGATAGTCATACTTGGCCAAAAAAAATATACTTCAAATTGAGTTCATTGGGTGTATTTTCAAGGGCCTATTTTCAGCCACAAATTACCTCATGGTCTTACTTATGAATCACTTAGAAAGAAGCACATCTTTGGTAGGGCCTATTTGTTAGTCCAATTAAAATTCACTTCAGGAATGGAATACAACAAATTTCTCTTCACCACTTAGTATTATAGCATCTTGACTTTAAGAATTTGATCATTGTATTTATATTTTTACTTCATATTTTACTTCAAATTTTGTATTCTTTAACAAGAATGATAAAACATATAATCTAACAAAATCCCACCCCCTTTTATTCTGCCTTTCTTGTAATGTAAATGCTAATAAATTAGATTGTAAATTAAAAGGTAAAGAAAGTATAACAATGATTATTCAATATGTCCCTCTTTTAGACAAGTGAATGCCTTGGTTGAAAATTAACCATACAATTTTAGTGTGAAGTACTTAGGAAAGAGTATTCTAAGTTTAGGCGACAAAAATAAAAACAACAACTACTTCATATACATATAAAATATATTGAGAGATAAATTGTTTTAATTTGAATTCTAAGGTAGTAAAAGTAATCTAATAATTTATAAATTGTTGTTGAGCTCCATATATCAGGTTTCTCATTTATTGTAATTTTGTTGTATGCAGGTCACAATTAAGAAAATGTTTTTCTTACTGTGCATTTTCAATTCCTTTATGGGCAGAAGTAGTATGTATTACTTATAGCCAGAAAGAAATTGGTCATTTATTCTATCTGTGATAACTAAAAGATTGTGAAAGCTGTTTCAAGATGTTTTTATTTTTAAAGTACAATTAATGATATTTCCAGATAGTAACTTTGGTGCATTATTAAAAGCACGAAACCTAAATAAACTATTTTATATTCATCTTGCAACTCAGGTAAAGACACTAAATTAGGAACTTAAAAATATATTTCATGGCTCTAATTTGGTTGGTTATATAAGAAAGAGACAGTGCATGAAGCTGCAAAATATGAGCATATTCTCTGACTTTCCTTTTATTAACAAATAGAATGTAAAAGTTAATGTATTTTTAGTTTTTTGTTCCATTTTTAAAGTATGGTTTTAAACCTCCTTAATCTTTAAAATGATGCTATTTATTTCTGATTTGTGGCAGTGTCAGGGAAACATAAAAAAGTAGACCCACAATGGTTAATATATTGAAGACATTGTTTGCTTTGAGTGTTTCCTTGTATTCATTAAATTCTACCAGATATTGTAACCTCGAGCATCACCTGTATTTGATTGCTTAGAATTCCAAATCTGACTCATAAAATCACCTCCAGTGTGTGACTGGGTTTACTATGTAATTTTTCTTTTCAAATAGGCCATTATTGCAGTCTCCCACCTAAACCCTAAGTGTGCTGTTATTAACTTGCTTTTAAGTTCTTCAATAAAGCAACATTTAGGATGTACATAAAAACACTGCATTTTTATTAAACAGCCCTAGATGAAGGAAAGCTTTTTTTAATGTGGCATCAACAGTGTGGTTCTGTGGTTCTATTCAGTTAGCATTGGCTTGCCAACCTCTTTAAGTACTGGCACCATGTCCAAGTGTGCTTATTAGCAGCTTTTCTCTTTTCTATACTTCCCCCCTTATCTTTAAGCTCCGGTAAGAATATATCGTAGATTTTTTTCAAGTTAAGTAAAATCTGTTTCCATTTTTCTCTGTCCCTGTCTTTTATACACACACAGTCCTTGCCTTCTAAGGATAGATACATTCAGATAGGGAGAGATAGATGATAGATAGATAGATAGATAGATAGATAGATAGATAGATAGATAGATACACAGACAGACAGAGGTATATAGAGAAGCATAAACAGACATGAACTAGGGCAATATAAATGGTGACATAAAAAAGAGAATACATTTTAAAACTTTTTAAAAATTTCAAATTAATAGCATTCAATGATTAATTGATGTGTAGGTGAGCCAACATTAGAAGTCAAAAATAATTATCTAATTTCTGGTTTGGATGGCAGCTAGTTTAAGATCCATAATATAAAATAATTAGCAAGTTCAATTGGGATATGTCTAAATACAGCTAAATTTTATTTATTTAGGGCTTAGTGTGCCTAAACACTTTACATGCACTGTCCTATTTAATACTCAAAACATTAGAAATAAGGAAAGTGAAACCCAGGGAGCTAAGAAGCATGCCAATGGTCATATCTATAATACATACTTAGCAGGATTCATGGCCAGATATTTTGATGCCAGACACCACTCTATTAGTAACCACCACCTTATGGCATGCTGAGTTTGAGATTCTCATGCCAAGATAGACAGAAGTGCCCCAAAATATGTTGGCTACGGCATTGTAAAACTCATAAAGAATGGGTTTTGACACTTGGTAGAGTTACCCAAGGGGGCAAGTGCATGTTAAAATAGTGGTCCTACAGACAGAGTGCTAGGCAATGTCAACATTCATGGGAAGAGCTGAGGAGAGACTGAAGTGATGAGACCAAAAAGTAACATTAACAGAAGGGGGAGAAGACTCAAAGAATGCAGAATAACCAATGTCAAGGATGGCCGATCGTTTTGAGAAAGACAGTAGCTGACATTGACGCCGACGTCAACATCAAGCAGAGAAGCGAATCATAGGACAGGAACATCATGGTTATTGGGCAGAGACTCTTAAGAGACCATTTCCAACCTTTGCTAGGGTAACTGCAGCTTAGGAGTGGGGAAGGACCAGGCTGCACTAAGTGAGAATAGGTTAGCAGGGAAGGGGTCTAAGTGAGCTGAGATTATAAGAATGCCCAGAAGATGCCCTTGCCCATGGTGTGGTCATCATAGGCATTATTATGTTTACCTGTATTGTCTTTTGCAGTGGAACCTGTGCATAGTGTATCATACAGAAATTTCATGCATAGATCCTGCTAGAAATAACTTGGACTATGACCTCTGAATTTTTAGCAGTGTGGGAAGATTTTAATAAAATGATATTTTGAAGATTTTTTAATTTAAACCCAGAATATGCAGGAGATATATTTAAGTCCACCAAAAGAGCTTCATTTGGTAAAGCAAAAATGCCACAATCTTTTAAAATTGGTATTTTTTTCTAAAACTGAAAACTTCACACATTTTACATTTCATTTGCTAACTTTCACAGCAGGTCTCTGAAAACCCAACTTCCTACTGAAATGTGTTTCTAAGCAATTTCATTTGGAAACAGAGAACTTTCTTGACCTTTTCATGGGTGTTAACTCTGAATCCTAAAAGACTTCAGCGGCAACACTCAACAGGTGTCCAAATATTCCAGGATAATATGATTCCTATTTTTAGATAGTATTTTTCCATAGCTAAAAAAAAAATAGATTAGTCAATCAGTTCTCTTTTAAAAGGCCTTCTGGAAAAGCAGTTTTTTACCTTTGAGTTTGCATCACATTTACCCCTTTGTGTGTTCCATTAAGTATCATTACATGGCCTTTTACACCTAGCAATATATGGCTCTAAAATGGAAAACTCCAGTTGTTTCTGTCTCAAGGCTTTGAATCAAGAATCGCAAAGCCTGTTGATGGACATTTAGGTTTCTTCCAAATCGTGTCTATTGTAACCAGTACCGCAAAAAATATAGGAAGACAGATATCTCTTTGATATACTGATTTTCTTTCTAATGGAGCTCTAAAAATGTAAGATGACTTGCCCAAGGTTCCACCATCAATTAGTGGCAGAGTGTGTTTGTTAAAGTCTTAAATCATTAAGTTAATACCCAGCAGTGGGATTGCTGGATCATAAAATCATATGGTAGCTCAATATTTAGATTTTGAGGACCCTACAAACAGTCCTCCATAGTGGCTGTACCAATTTACATTCAGTGTACCAGGATTCCCTTTTCTCCACATTTGTTGTTGCCTGTCTTTTGGATATAAACAATTTTAACTGAAGTGAAATGATATCTCATTATAGCTTTGATTTGCATTTCTCTGATGGTCAGTGATGTTGAGCACCTTTTCAGATGCCTGTTTCCCATTTGTATGTCTTCTTTTGAGAGATGTCCATTCAAATCTTTTGCCCATTTTTTGATTGGATTATTAGATTTTTACTCACAAAAATATTTAAAAATAATAAGCATAATAAAAAATAGAGCAATAAAAAAGAACCACGAAACCATGGAAAGAGAACTCTTTAGCATCATCTGTTCTCCAAGGGAACAGCTCTACTAACAGGATTCTTCAGGCCTCTGCTCAGAGTGAAATAAGTTTTGTCAAACAGTAAAGAAAGATTTGAGGTGGGAAAATCAATCGTCATTTTCCTTCATTTTATTTATTCAAGTTTCCTGAAGCTCATTTTTTTTTAAAAAATGAGTGTCATTTTATAAGTGGTTAAGAAATGTGGATATACATCACTAGCTTCATTGTACAGCTGAAGGAAATGGAGGTCTAAAAATGTAAGATGACTTGCCCAAGGTTCCACCATCAATTAGTGGCAGAGTGTGTTCATTAAAGTCTTCTGGGCTGCAAGCTAAAGAAACCAACTTCAACTTTTTCAAAAAAAAGTAAGAACTCATTGGAAAAACACTAGGGTAGCTCACAGAATAAAAACAAAAGGTGAATAACCAAGCCTCAGGTGGAGAGAAACGAGTGTAGTATAGGGACAGTCATTGTCAGGCCACCTTTCTAGAACATGGCCAAGGGAGACTGTACTCAGACACCATCTGCTAATGTGGTCAACTCCATGCTCAGGGTTCAAATTCCCACTGAAGAAAATCTGACTGGCTGAGCTTGTGTCAGAGACACATACCCGGGAATCTAAAGACTGTGTTTTGGGGTTTGCAGAGCCACAGCCTCTGGCAAAATATTGAAGAATCTCATACTCAACTGTGGCTCACAAATCAGTGTTTATGTTGCCTGGTTTTCTACTCACATTGTCTTTGCTGACATGAGCATCATTTGAGGAGCTTTTAAAAAATAGCAGTAGTCAGGCCCTACTCCTAGATACTAAATAAGTTACTCTGAGTAGAGGTGAGCCCTGTTTATTTGTTGGTTTTTATGCTTTACTTTTTAAATGATTCTAATGTGCAACCTAATTATAGAATCTATGGGGAAGAAGATGTTGCCTACAACAGAAGTTAAGTAAAAAGGAAGGAAGCAATGAATGAAACAAGACAACATCCACTGATTGGCAAAGAGCTCAGAAACTATTTAGGCACTTTATTCCCATATTTTAGTCCAGGTCAGAATAACCAAGGAAACCTGTGCTAAAATCTAGATTGCAAAGTCCCATTTTAGACCCACTGAATATGTAAAAATCCTGGAACCTGTATTATTGCAACTCTCTTTAGGTGGTTCTCATAGAGGCACATCTGTGCTGGCTCTGTTGTTCTAAAGTTGAAATGCTTGACTATGATGACTCCAGGACAGTAGTTCTCAAACTTGAGCATGCATCAGAATCACCTGGAAGACTGGTGAAGCTGGAGATTGCTGGGCTCCACCTTAGTTGTTTCTGATTCAGTAGGTCTAAATTGGGGCCCAAGAACTAGCATTTCTGAGTATATTGGTGATACTGGTACTGCTGGTCCAGGAACTACACTTTGAGAACCATCCTCTCAAGGGATTAGAACTTATTCTCCCACAAAACGCTGATTGCGAAAGGCTTCTGCAGTAGAGTCCATGACTGTGGTCCTAGAGGAAAGCCATTAATGAAGAGCTACTTCAGAGCAGGATGAGAGGTGCAAGGTTCATGCAAAAGAAAATGGCATATCCATATTAAAAATACAATTCTACAGCACACTATGGGGCATTATTGAGCTCACAGCCTCTGACCTGGCATGCCTTAATTTGACCTCACATAGTTGGTTTTGCCAATATTTGGCACATTTCTTTTGAAATGAGTCCTAGTTCAAAATCCTATATTTTTCTGAGATAACCAGTGCTTTGAACATTCGTCATAGTATCTCTTTCCAAATATTTAAGGACAGTTTCTCTCACTGTTCAGACATTCATTAAGTTATCTTAAATAATTAAGTAAAACTAAATTAATGATCATAAATCACTCATTAGATTTCTCATTTAGCAGAAATGCTTGAAACACTGATCATGTGCTTTGCTGAACTCTGAGAAAACAAACATAAAAATGAGAGATTTGGTGTTTCAGATGGTATCACCTATATACACACACATTCATTTGGTATACCCATGTATTTATGTAACAGTACAATGAAATATAAATAAAGGAGTTTTCACTACACTATATAGAGACGTAGGGTATGTTGGCAAGTCAGAGAAGCCTTTATAAACATGAATACTTAAAGTTGTATAAGTCCATAAACCAGGTAAAGAGAATACTCCCAGAAAACAGCAGGACATGCAAAGTCATAGAATGAAGAGAAATCTATGGCCAAGCAGCAAAAACTGATGCTTCTTGATGAGTAGAAAGAAGATGTGAAGGAGGTAGGCAGAGGCCCTACCTTGGAGGTGTTCATGGCCATGTTAAAGTGCTAAGCAGATACCACAAGACCATGTGCAGGGATTTATATTAGCAGTTCCTAGTCCTAATGTTACAATAGCTGGGGGAATTAGCTGCATTTGGTGGCACATACTTGTAGTCCTAGCTACTTGGGAGGCTGAGGCAGGAAGATTGCTTGAGCCTTGGAAGTCAAGGATTCAGTGAGCTGTGATTACACCACTGCACTCCAGCCTGAGTTACAGACAATGATCCTGTCTCAAAAAGAAAAAGAAAAAGAAAAGAACCATCTGGGAAGTTGTAAAACAATACCATAACAATACTTGGTCTCTCGTCCAAATTTATGCAGTTGGAATCTCTAAAGATGGGCCAAGGGCATTAGTATTTTTAGAGACTTTCCTGTTAATTCTAATATTCAGCCATGGGTGAGAATGGATTAATTATAGCACCATATTTGCTAATAGTCAAGATGGTTCTGGCATCCAAATTCAAGGGTAGATTGGAATGGACACAACTGAAAGCAAGAAGAGCAATTAGGAAGTTATTGCACGAGGTCTGGAAACACGATAAATCCTGAACTTGGTAGTTTCAGTGGTAATGGGGAAGAATGAACTTTAGGCAGGATGTCAAGGAAGTAGGGTTTACAGAGTGTGGTTTCTGATTGAAAGTGCTGGACGAGGAATGTGGAGGGGACTAACTGAATCCCCAAGTCCCTGCCTTGGCCATACCTCATTTAGCTTTCCCTTATTTTCAATTCCATAGTGTTTCCCTGGACAAGTTCTGCGAACTAGGTACAAATTGAGCAAGACATTACTTTCCTGTATTCTAGGCCTGGTTATCTCCCCAGAGCAATCATCTTAACATCAAGGTCCTGAGCAATGTGTCATAGAATTTTCCTTCCAGTTTAAAACTAGTTATATTTTTTATGGCAAACAACCAAGCACATTTGGCAAAAAAAAAAGAAAAAAAAAGAAAAGAAAAAAAAAGCATGTACTTAAAAGTGAAGCTACTATGGTAATTATTTTCCCTTCTATTTTAAAGTACATTTACATTTGGAGAAAAAATAGCAGGAAAGTTCTAACTGTAATTTAATGCATGGTCTAATACTTCCATTTATCAAAATGTCAGCTGCCAAACAACCAGCACAAACCAACATTGTTTCTGGGGAACTGGCCCACTCAAAAGACAATGTCTCTGAAGGGAGTTTTAAACAACCAAGAGTGAACAAATTTCTCCTTTTTTGTAAATTGATGCCTGCCAGGGTAAAGGTATGGGGAAAAAAAGGAAGCACCTGCATTTTCTTGTAATTGTAACTACGGCATTTGCAAAAACTGAACTGGATTTTCCCATTTTCATGTATGGTGCTTTCAATAGTTGTGTGTGTGTTTCTGCAGAAGCAATGAATTTGGATAGACCTACAGGTGGAATTTTGTCAACTTTCACTCTTGCAATAAGCCCATGACACAGACAAAGAACAAACCGTTGTCTTTTTTGAATGTCATTTACATGCATTCCACTGCACGTCATTTACAAAAAAGGAAACATGACTTTTAACCAAAAAGACTCATAGGTGTAACAGCAAAAAGCAAAAGACTTTGCCTTATCCAGGATCACAAGGCTGGGAAGCCAAGAACCCAACTACAGGTTTCTAATTCTGAGTCTTAAAAACTTTTCATCACCTGCCCTACATCTCCAGTGTTGAGTCATCAACTTATTGTGGGAAAAGTCAGCTCTGAAAGCAGAGGAGTTTAACACAAAGCTCTTCCAACAGTGTGACCTCCAGTTCCTTACACATCTCTCTGAGCCTCAGTTTCCTCAAGGTTAAATTTGCCTGAGATCCACAAGTGCAGAATACTTTTGGAGAAACTGTAAGATATATGATTCTACACTACTGTCTCCGTCACTTATACACACATATATCATTGGTTATGAGATTATAAGAGAGCAGAGATTTTGCTTTGGTTTCTGTTGAATCTGTCTGGAAATAACATCTTCAATGATGAAAGAAAGGAATTTGTAAAGCATATATTAAATACCTGAAAGCCTGCATGTATTATTTTCTTCCTCTTCTACGTTTTTATTTTCCACATATTTTATTGTAGAGGGTTCTAAGGGCCTGGATTTATAGTCTACTTTGTCTGACTGACACAAAGTCCTCCAGCCACCTCAGCAGAAATCAAACACACGGGATGACGGCACATCCATGAGGGACAGCTGGTATTCAAGACGGTGTATAAATAATAAATTTAGCATTTTAAAATCTCACATAGGTCTTCTGATTTTATTAACCTAGACAACTTATAATAATTATGATAAACAGACATTGTCATTAAATATAGCAGACATTTGATAAGATTAAACATAATGCAATACATCTTCCTTTCCTCACACTCAGTATAATAAATTACCCTTAGGCTTCTAAATGAAGCATTTTATAATTGAGCAAAACAGATCGATTTTTAGGGGTCCTTATTTATATGCAAAACAGACTTCTTGAGAATGGTAAACTTGATTAAAATCTCTCTAATTGCAAATCACAAGTAACTTTTTCTCCCAAGCCATAACTATTCTATTAATGTATAATTTATGGCATACAAGGATACTAAATTCTAATGTGCTTATGATCCAGATGGAAGAAAGAGTTAAATAGAGAAAACAATAAACTATATAAGATGGGAAGAAAATGGAATTAAAATTTAAAAAAATATTGCACTAGATAATGTCCCAGCTGTTACAGATGCCACAAAACAACAGAGATTGGTATAGAATATAATAGCAGAATCAGCCTCAGGAGACTTTAAAGAGGTTTCCATGGAAGATCTAGATTTAGGGAGGAAAAATTCCTCAGAAAATGCATGAACCATTCATTGGCTATGGAAAGCAAGTTTGCAAATGTGACCTATTTGGGTCTGTTTGGGAGCCCATAGCTACACCCCTACTCAAAATCACAAGTCTGTTCTGGTCATTAACCAATGATTAAGATGTGAAATCCTAGGCGAGTGGCCTTTTACCTAACTGCATGTCATTTATAAAAAAAAAAAGGAAACATGGCTTTTAACCAAAAAGATATATCGGTGTAGCAACAAAAATAAGACCCCAGTTGATGTCAGTCATGGCCTCTGCAGGTATCCCCCTCCCCAACTGGACCAATTCCACATGACTCTTTTGGGTTCTACTTTAGAAGTGAATCCAGTGGAGATGTGGAGATGTTCTCTTGGGGGGAAGACTTAAGGATTCAAAGTTTCTAATTGATGGCCCCCAATAAGCTTCTTCATGGGCATACATTTTATACCCACATGCAGTTAACTTTTTTTCTATTCGGAAACCAGCTTTATTTCCTATTCAGAAATAGGGCTACTCTTAACAGGAGTACTTATTGTTAAGTAAAAGTACATGATGTAATTTCTTCTCTAGTAAAGGTAAGTATTTAAAAAGAACCTCTGGATTCTCCCACGCTTGTAGGAAGTTGTTCACACAGGGGGATGGACCTGCATGTTGGTTTGCTTTCATCTATCCTTGAGAATATTGCACTCTTCAGAGTATAACATTCACCTATTTGTTCGAAACTGCTTATTTGTCACCAATATACACAGTTTCCATTCCCATGTCCTAATAGAAATTGTTTTATTGTAAAATATATAGATTATAAACTATTTCAATTGTGCAAAAAGAACAAAAATATTATAAATAATAACTATGATTCATACAAATACATTTTATTTTAGGTGTAATTATTGGGTATATAGGATGGAGTAATCCTGCTCTGGGATTCAGTCATGAACAAGGTGAGCCTAGCTCCACTCTTAAAACACACAATTATGAGAAGATGGATAATGGATTCTCATAAAAGACATGATAGCCAAAGCCCAGGGGTGATGAGTTCATATGGTGGTGTGAAGGAAATCTCCCTGGGGGGTGAAACTGGAATTAATGAGGCTGATGTGCCTTTCTTTCTTCTGGACTCAGCATAATAAGTTACCTGTAAGCTGCAGAATAAAGCATTTTATAATGCAATAAAACAAGTCAATTTAGAGTCTGTATTTATAAGGAAAGTAAGATTTTTGCAACTGGTAACACTGGTTAGCGGTTGTGGAGAATGCCCCAGGATGGTTCCTCTCCCCACAAGATTCCCCAGGTAAATTGTGATGGGGAAAGTGCTCCATGTTCAATCTGTTCTTGTTCATTCTTCTCTTACACAGAATGCAATGCAGGAACAGGTGCTATCAACCTAATGACCGTTGGTTCTTTTCACATGAAAGTGTCTTAGAAACATTTCACCTATTGACAAGCCCAGAACATGATATTTTGATAAGTTCTATCAGCTTAAATTTAAATATTATCCAGAGCATTAATTTCTCTGGCTAACAGTATTGTTAGATTCAGTGCTACTCTTTTGATTGAAAGTAACTGAGCAAGGAATCATGATACTGCATGCCTTTGAAGAGTTTCAGGTTTGGGTAGCTGTCTGCAAGGGGCAATTTGTGATGGTGTCAACAGCATGTGGGCTCTAGAGGCTGACGTGAGAGGCAGAGAGAGAGTGAGCTGGATCTGTAGTTAGAAAGTTCAGGTTAGAGTTCTTCTCGGCCATGGATTCTGTGTGATCTGGCACAGATACCATTTTGGAAGCTGTGTTATCTCATATGCAGGATGCACATAGAAATATATTCCTCACCACAGGGTTTGTAGGAACACCAAGCAAGAAAGACCTGTAAGATATATCTGTATTCTAAAGTAGTACAAATGTTTTAGAATATTGGGTACATGTCACAATTCCTGAGGGAACAAAATTTTCCCAAGCTTATTCATTGTCGTGTAAAAAAGCCTATGGACAATTCTCAATTGAAACATTCTACAAAAGACCTAACCAGTACTTCTCAAAATTGTCAAGATCATCAAATCAAGGAAAATGTGACAAACTGCCACAGTCAACAGCCTCAGGAGATATGACAACTGAATGCAATGTGGCATTGTGGCATTCTGGGTGGCATTGTGAAACAGAAAAACAACATTAGATAAAAACTAAGGAAATATGAATTAAGTATAGACTTCAGTTAATAAAAATGTATCAATGTTGGTTCATTAATTTTGGCATATGTACCATACTGTGTAAGATGTTAACAATAGGGGATGATGGTTATAGACTATACAAGAATTCTATATATTCACAATTTTTCTGTATATCTAAACAGTTCTAAAGTGAAAAGTTTATTTAATTTTGCTAAATGGCATTATAAAAAGTCCCATTTATTTATTTAGCCAACATATATGCATTGAGTAGCTACTACATGTGCCAGACACTGTTTTAGGAGCTGGTGATACAGCAATTAACAAGATAAAATGATGAGAGGTCACTTAATGGGTACCGTGTATGTTATTTGAGTGATGAATACCCTAAAAGCCCTAAGTTTACCACTATGGAATCTGGGCATGTAATAAAATTACACGTGTACCCCATACATTTCTACAAGTAAAAATAAATGTAAAAACACAAAAATAAAATAATTAAAAATAATAATTAATAAAAACAAAGTCCTGGTTGTTAGTTTATACACCAGTAAGGAAATGAAAATAAATAAAATGCAAATATATTTTAAATGATATCTTGTGCTGCTAAATGCTATGAACAAAGGAACACAGCATAACAGTGAGGAGGAGAGACTGACAAAGTGGAAAGAGGAGATCTCTTGGGGGAGGGGTCAGAGGAGATTTGAATCAGTAGCGGTACAGAGAGAGTGTGGCCATGCCAATACCTGGGATGGGAGCATCCTATGCAGAGGTCCCAGTAAGTGTGAGACCTCTGAGACCAGAACAGGCTAGGGGTGCACTAGGAAAAGTAAAGAAGTCACCATCACTGGAAACAAGCCAGAAAGGGTAAGTGTGGGAGCAGATGAAGCCAGAGAGGCTCCAGTCACTATATTGGGCAGTGCCTTATCGTCCAAAATAACTACCTTAGATTTTGCTCTAGGTAGGTTGAAAAGTCATTGGAAGATTTTTGTGGAAGAGAGAAAAGAAATAATATTTCTATTTCTTAGCATTTTATTACGAAAAATTTCAATCATACAAAAAAATTGAATAAATTTTACAGTGAATAGCCTGATGTATCCATCACTTACATTCTGTAATTGTTTTGCTATAGTTATTTTAGACCATGTCTATTCATCTGTTTGTTCATCTATCAATATATCTTATTTTTTGATGCATTCCAAATTAAGTTTCAGAAAGTAGTCCAATTCCTATCAAATACTTTAGCACAACATCATTAAATAAAGTTTAGCCTCTGTTTACGGTTCTTTTTATTTAAGATAGAATTTATATGTATTAAAATGCACAAAGGTAAGTGTATCAATTCTAAGAGCTTTGACAAATGTACACGTCTGTGTAATCAAACCCTTAGTAAGATATAGAATAACACGTCTCCCCCAAGAGTTTTCTCATTCTCTTTCTCAGTCCGTCCTCCTCCCCACCCACTTTTAGAGGCAACCTGTGGCCCCGTAATTCTACTTCCAGGTATATATTCAAGAAAATGAAAACATAGCCATGAAAAAACTTGTTCAACAAAGTTTATAGCAGTTTTATTGATAATGCGCCAAACAGAAAACAGCCCAGTTATCCATCAACAGGTAAATCAATTTAAAAAGTGGTGTATTCATACCATGGAATTCTCATAGCACTAAAAGCAACAAACTACCAAAGTGCAGAATAATATGGATGAATCTCAAACACATTTTACTCCATAAAAGAAACCAGACACAAAAGAGTATACATACCGTCTATTTCCTTTCATGTGAAGTTCAAGAGCAGGAAAAGCTAACTCCTGGTTAAATAAGTATATAAGAAATAAATGAATTCAACTTTAAAGGACCCTTTACCTGCTTTGGGCAGAACAAACTTCACTCCAGATGAATGAAGAGAAGAGAGAGCTTCCTGGATTTGCCCTAACTTCCTCGATTCTAAAGTACAGAGCTCAATAATTGTGGAATGAGTAAATAAAGAGCTGAATAAAAAGACCTGAGATCTAAGGAATCTTTCTCTAAAGATGGGACTCTCTGAAGTGAGCCTACCTTCTAACATTTGTTGACAGCAATTCTCCAATCTGAAACCCTTGAGACAGGACTCATACACACTGCCTTTTATTCCCTCTCAAACCTTTACCCAGTACCTTTATTCATTGACCTGAAACACACACGCTAATTTCCAGACAGTATATATTGATGCATCTTGGTCATTTCTGTTTCAGGCACCAACAAGTTTACAAAGATATACATTTCAGAGCATTTATTAGGCTCTCATTATGCACTGTGTTCTTTTTTTTCATTATACTTTAAGTTCTGGGGTACATGTGCAAAACGTGGAGGTTTGTTGCATAGGTATACATGTGCCATGGTGGTTTGCTGCACCCATCAACCTGTCATCTACATTAGGTATTTCTCCTAATGCTATCCCTCCCCTACACCCCCATCCCGCGACAGACCCCCGTGTGTGATGTTCCCCTTCCTGTGTCTATGTGTTCTCATTGTTCAACTCCCACTTATGAGTGAGAACAGGCAGTGTTTGGTTTTCTGTTCCTGTGTTAGTTTGCTGAGAATGATGGTTTCCAGCTTCATCCACGTCCCTGAAAAGGACATAAACTCAACCTTTTTTATGGCTGCATATATACACTGAGTTCTTAAGCTAGGTGTCAGCAAGATAGAAGTAAATCACACATAATCACTCTGTGGATTATTGGGAGAGGCATACATGTACCCATGGGATGCGAATCTGGGTGAAGGTAGGGAACAGAGGCATCTAAACCAAACTCAGGGGGAAAACGGAGGGAGAAGAACCAGATAAGACTTTCATATATTTAGTTGGGACCAGCACAAAATGTATTCATTAATATTGGTTAAAAAACATGTAATAGTCGTGAAACAGTTTCTTCATGACAAGCAGGCATGCAAGTTGCTCCTGCTACATGTGTTACAGGAACTTAATTAGAATTATTTTTGGTGTACCTTCTATATTAGAAGGAACTATCACATGCTCAGTTCATGTTCCTTTGTTCTTAGGATAGGAAGAGGACTCCCTTTTTTCAAACTAATTATTCATATTAATATGAACTAATATATATTTAACTTTACCGCAAAAACTGTATATCACTAACAATATTTTAATATGCATAGATGCATTTATTATAAATATGAGATTATATTACATAAAATATTTGGAGACCTGCTTTGTATATCTAATCAATATCATCTATTTTTTTTTCCAAGCCAGTTAATATGTGCCCACATCCCACTTTAATTAATTATACAATATTCCATGGTGTGAATATAACACGTAATCAATCCCCTATTGGTGGACATTTAGGTTATTTCCAGTTTTACACTTTTATGATATGGACTTCTTAATTTTTCTGGAAAATGATGTTTCGCTATATAATTGCCTTTGTGTTACTTCCAGAATACCAGTAAAACAGTTTTCTCCTGTTCATCTCTAATGGAAGGTTATAAATGGCACTACTTAGAGAACAGAAAAAGTTTCTAAAAGCTCAGGTGCTACCTAGCAGCTGATGCTTGCAAGATTTCAGCTCACCTAATGCATGGCTCATTAATCAAGTCGCAGTACTCCACCTACAATAAAGCAGTTGGGGAAAAGGACACCCGGATTTGAGTACAGGAAACCAGTTATGGTTAACTCTGTGACCTAGGGTATGCGGTTTAGCCTCTCCAAAGCTTCATTTCCAGATCTATCAAATGGAAATATTAATCATTTGTTCTTGTGAAGTTGTTGAGGAGATCACGAGAGAAGGACTGTAGGTAAGACTGAATGAATTTTTCAAGGCTATTTAATTATATATTGCTTTGTCCACATTTTCTGATGTTCCTAAGGAGAACTAATGCGATGAATGTAGTAAAACTTTTGGCAAAAGTTAAATTTAAACATCGTGTTCATGTGTCTTTATAGTAGAATGATTTACATTCTTTAGGTATATACCCAGTAATGGGAATGCTGGGTCAACTGGTATTTCTGGTTCTAGATCTTTGAGGAATCGCCATATTGCAGTCCTGTTTACAATAGCAAAGGCATGGAATCAAACCAAATGCCTGTCAATGATAGACTGGATAAAGAAAATGTGGTACGTATACACTGTGGAATACTATGCAGCCATAAAATGGAATAAGATCATGTCCTTTTCAGGGACATGGATGAAGCTGGAAGCCATCATTCTCAGCAAACCAACACAGAAACAGAAAACCAAACATCACATGTTCTCACTTATAAGTGGGAGTTGAACATTGAGAACACACGAACACGGAGAGGGGAACAACACACACCAGGGCCTGTTGCGGTTGTGGGGTGAGAGGAGGGAAATTAGAGGACTGGTCAGTATGTGCAGCAAACCACCATGGTACACATATACCTATGTAACAGACCTGCAAGTTCTGCACATGTATCCTTTTTCTTAGAAGAAATTTTTAAAAAGTTAAATTTAAGAAGCAAAGGAAAATCCCTCAAACTATATGGCATAAATCCAATGCTCAGTTAAACTGACTTCATATAGGTGTTGAGATTTTTCTAAGGTACTTCAGCCTGCAAAAGTGTCACATACAAACAGAAAACTTTTCTGAGCCTCACTCACGTCCCAAAGTGGCTTAAACCAGGAACCCTTGAGTCAAGCTTACGTCTAGGTCTCCAAAGAAGAGATAAACTTTAACAAGCAGAGAGGTGGCTATTCAAACCAGGGATGGAGTCTGGACAAAACGATTGTGCTATGGTGTACTTGAGACAGGAAATTTTCAAGTCACCATTACTTTCTCCTTCTTGGCATTTGTCATCATGGTGAATAAAAATTACTTCATGTAAGAATAAGTCATAAGTTATAAGTTCTCCTGGTTCTTGATTTACTCTGTTTTTCTTAGAGCTGGCTTTATATATTGATTGTGCTTTAAGGTTACAAAGACTATTTAGACATTATCTCATTTAATGTTCACATTTGTGTAAAGTGTGCATTATTGGATTCATTTTCTACATTGCAATGTGAGGCCCAGTGTGCATGCAGCAGCTGGATCTGATGTTTGGACTCATGATCTAGCATCACTGATAACTGTTTATATCCTGTATGTGGGAGATACAACTCCATGATCCTCTGGAATCTAAGATAGTAAACAGGGATCCATGTTGAGCCAAGCACTGCACCAGACATTGAGAATGAAGTTCACCGGGTGTAGTCTCTATTTTCACAAGGGAGATGTTTCTTCTCATCCCTCTCTAAATTCAGGAAAGTCCTATTTAGGCCATGACCTGACAAAGAATGCACGTGCACACACACGCATGTGCACATCCGCCCCCCCACACACACACACCAGGACAACGAACCAACTTCTGCCTTAGGGAATCCAAGCTGAGAAATTAAGTAATCAAGTAGTTTTCCGTGAGCACTGAAGTTGAAAGACCAGGCTATGGACTGAGAGGCCTGGAGTGTGAACAGCACTTCTGGGGGAAGAGACGCTTGAAAGTGAGGAAACCATTGTAAGGAGAAAGGAGAGGCTGGGCTAAAGGAAGAGCCCCAAAGGGAAATGCAATGTCTTCTACCCACCTAGTCCTATGAGCAGATTTTGGTCCAGAAATAATTGTACTAGACGGGGTTTTCTTTGCTGTCTAGGACCTGGTTTTTCAGCTCTTGTTGGGTTTCCCCACTTGCATAAACTTAATTTTACACCTCCACCCATTATGTGAGGTAACTTGACTGAATTTCAGTTTCTTACCAGCAGAATAACATAAATTTTTAATTTGTGCTTATTGCAGCACTATCTGTAACATTGTTAAAACGAAACAACTTAAATGATCATTAGCAAGTTAGCCATATAAACTCCGGCATTCGCTTTCTCTTAAATATGATATAGTAATAAAGGATAATATGGTATCTTCCATATAGTATCTAACATATTTTCTTTTACTGCTATAATGTATTGTATTATATGAGAATAATGTAGCTATTACATATATGAATATATAAATATATGTAATATGTGTATTGAGATATGATATATAAATATTTAATTTTATAAATATGTTTGTAAATTTACACAATTTAATAGGTATCATATTTCATAGGAATATAACTATCATTCCTATAAAATGTAAAATATATCATATATAACTATATATTTATATACATCCACACACAAACACACAATCATACCATATGTGTGTTAAGTGAAACAAAAGTTGCAGTGCACATCTAAAATAAAACTTTATATTTCTCTATATACATACATTTATATAATGCCTGTAAATATATTGGGAAGACACATCTCTGACTATAGAAGCTACCTCTTAGAAGAGGCTTAGAAAAGTGTGATCTAACCATGTCTTTCTATCTTAATTTTTTGCTTAACCATGATAATGGATTAATACTTCTAATGTAATTAAAACTAATCCAAAACGTATTTTGAAAGGAAACAAGAAAGTACACCACAAATTGCCTGTTTTATGGTTTGCTTTGTTTTTTTAGTTCTTCCTCCCGTCCCCACTGCTCAATATGTAGTAAACAAAATCATTTTGTTGTGAGTTTTCACTTCAGTGTTCTAAAATAGAAGCTAAAAAGATAATATTAAGTTACTCTGAGGTATGTGCCTGCTGAATTTTTTTTCTCTTTTTTGTTTAATTTTGCACAATATGGACATGGGTAAAAATAAGACATAAACCTTGAGAACTAGAGTTTTCATCAAAATAATAAATGCCAATTGAAGAATAATTTTCAGGCACAATGGCCCAGAGGTGCTTACTTCGTCTTTTAAACATGAGAGAACTTTAAAAATATTTTTAATGACTATTAAGAAAAAATAATGGGAATATTAAATCTTTTTTGTTTTGTACTATGTGTTATTGTTGTGAGTGTGTCTGTACCAGGGTCCTCATATGGATAAAAATATCAACACACTTATTTTAGCAAAGGAAAAAATCCTCTGGGACTAGAATGTGGCAGTTTAACATGATGTTAAATTTACCAATTTAAAGATGTTTACTCTTATATAAAACCTTATCTGCACATTGACATCATGCATTTAAAAACTCATCCTATATATATAGGAGTCCAAAGGTTCAAATAGTTGTGCTAAGAGATTTCCTTGTTTATATTTTTAATGGGGTTCTTAACTTATTTATAGAAGTAAGCACTCTAATGTAATTTTTTTAAATGATGAACTTTGGAAGGCTGAGGTGGGTGGATCACAAGGTCAGGAGATCAAGACCATCCAGCCAACATGGTGAAACCCCGTCTGTACTTAAAAAAAAAAGAAAAAAAAAATTTCCGGGCATGGTGGTGGGCGCCTGTAGTCCCAGCTACTCAGGAGGCTAAGGCAGGATAATAAAAAAATAAAAAATAAAAAAATTATATAAAAAGATATGCCTGGGCACAATTATGGAGGTTCAAACCTGAACCCCCTATGATGACCTTAGCAACATGGATGATGGGTTCAGGAGAGGGGATGTGTAACCTGAGGATCAGGGCTAGGTAAACAAATTCATTATTCCCCACGAATGGAACCTGGATAGAAATGCGGAGATGGCCAATGTCCTAGTCCAATATGCAAAGACCAGGGAAAAGTACCACAGTTGCATAATGTGAAGGAAGGGGCTCATCAGTAAGAAATTACAGTCCTCCTGGACCACTCTCAAAGTCAGTGGGGAAAGCAGAGCTCTGGGTGAGTTGAACAAGAGCAGGATCTAGACCAGGGCCAGGGAGCTGACAGGAAACGGGCGAAGAGTTTGGATTGTGGCAAACCAAAGACAGAAGACAGAAACTGTTCATGGAACAGGAAGAACACAATTGGTGTTCCAAGGGCTGTCTTATTTGGCCAATATAGCAGAGGGCATGTGTCGTTATCTTGGGGAGCCACAATAGTGGTGTAGGCTCATCATTAACCAGCCTACCTCAGGTCCATGGAGGAAAACAATCAAAGAAACAAAAAATGCTGATATCAAGGATCACACACTGAAAGCATAGAATTTGTTCATGTACCTCCTTCTTTGATTAGTGTTGTCTTATAAATAGCATGGGGCAGAGCTTACTGGTGGGTCCCAAAGTAGGCACTCAATGGAAAAACTCACTACCAGTTTTGGGGAAGCATTAATATTTTTGTATAGATGTAATATCTGCTATTGCCTTAGTACTTTTGTTTTGTTTTGTTTTTTGAGACAGGGTCCTGCTCTGTCACCTAGGCTGGAGTGCAGTGGCACGATCTTGGCTCACTGCAACTTCCACCTCCGGGGTTTAAGCCATTTTCCTGCATCAGCCTCCTGAGTAGCTGGATTACAGGTGCACACCACCACCCCCAGCTAATCTTTATATTTTTAGTAGAGATGGGGTTTCACCATTTTGGCCAAGGGGGTCTCGAACTCCTGGCCTCAGATGATCCGCTCACCTCGGCCTCCCAAAGTGCTGGGATTACAGATATGAGCCACCACGCCCAGCCTTAGGACTTTTAGCGTTCAAAGAAAAGGTCGATAGCCTCCTTGATAATAAAAATAAAATGTAATCCAATGCTGCATGAAGTGCCAAGACTTCCACTTTGAAGTCCTCCCCAACTTACAATATCTTAATCATCGTTTCTCACGAGTGAAAGTATTTGCTGTTACAACTTCCTAATGTTTAAGGATGAATAACCGCCTTTCAAAGCAGTTAAGTGCCGTGATCTGGGTCACACAAACTATGATATTAGAGCCAGAACTTTAATGAAGACCTTAGCTCCCAGGTAGGCTTCTGTCCACTTGACATGGTCACCTTTCTGTGGAATTTCCTCCCTCGTTCAGTTTAATTGTGTTTGCACAATGTTGGTAGACTCAGCTCAATGGTGAGATTTAATTATTTTTGGAAGGGAGAAAAATGATTACCCAAAACAGAGAACCCACTTACTGAAGCTCTATCAAAGCCATTGGTATTCAGTGTGATATTTGCAAAAGCTGCCACACTACATAAGGTCACTGAAGAAGCACAGCTTGATTCCCCGTGCAAGATTTAGGCATGCCCCCAGCCAAACTCCTAGCCCTTGTGTCTTGACTTTAAAAGGCGTTTAGCAGGAAGCTTTTCTTTGACCTATATGTTTTTATAAGTAATGGCTCATCTATGTTTGAGATTGTTCTTTTTTAGTCACCTCCCCTTAGGTACTGAATATTTTTCTGCAGCTTCCTGGATGCCTAATGAACCTACTTTGGGACCAGGTGAAATATATTTTTAGAACACTATCACCCTGCACTTCTCAGGTCATAAATTTCTTTATTATTTTCCCTGGCAGGCGTTGCTACCCCAAAAGTTATTATCTATTCAATCTCAGTTCTAACCTGCAAGCAGATACGTCTGAGGAGCCAATTTATTACAGATGTAACAGCACCAGGGAAGATGAGTTTGCTTGTTTAAAGAGATGAGTGGCATTGGCAAAGCTATCAATTTTCAGAAATCCTGTACATGGAATTTTTTGTAGTTATTAAAAAAATCATGCATAGCAATGTTTCTATCCTTTATTGTGCATTTTCTGGGACTGCACATCCATCATAGCTTGTTCCTCTCTAAATGGGCTTGTCTTTCAGAAATTGGTAGCCTTATAGAGTTTTTGCCAAGCACTAACTTGTGAGATCAGAAGACCATGCCATCTATATTTGGATCTATGTTTTTCCATGAATGATGCAGGAAATGTTCTTTACATGTAATTTTGCCACTCTGGGTATCAATTTCATGCAATCAATCCATTCACTTACTGATGTAATTGCATTAGGCATATCCCCAGGAACAACAAACTGGGAGAGGAGGATGTGGGGTACAAGATAACATTGAGGAGAATTGATAACGACAACACTGGCTAAAAAATATATACATATACACACATATAAATGTGCATATAAATGTGTGTATATACGCACACGTACATGCATACATATGTGTATGTACACACACACACACACAATTAATCACAACTTATTGAGTAAGCCTGACCTGGGTTCTAATCTTGCTTTCTGCTACAGGAAATTGGGCAAGCCAATGACCTTCCTTGAATATGTTTTATGTTTAATCTATAAAATATAATAAAACCTGTCTGTTAAAAATGCTATGATGATTCAATAACACTTTTAAAGCTACTAGCATAAGTCCTGGCACCGAATAGTTATTACTAATCTTAAATTATTATTAATTTTGAAAATATTAATGATCAATATTTGAAGTAACTTCCTTTACAAATAAATGTCCAATATTGGATTTAAAAAGGGCTGCTAATATGCACGCAATTAACTATAAAACCAGGCTGTAAAAGAGAAAATCTCAATACAAAGAGAAAAAAAAAGTACTCTGCTGGTGACCTCTTGCTGAAGAGATCAAAGGATATCTTGTGAGGAAGTATAGATTGAGGCACACTTTGAAGGATGAGTTATTCGGGGCTCTTTGATTTGCAAGGGACAGAAACTGAACCCTAAATAAGTTAAACTAAAAAAAGGAATATATTGGTTCACATCTGGCTTCAGGCACAATTGGATCCAGCTATTCAAATGAAGTTTTAAGGATCCTGGCATCTTTTTTTCTTTTTGAGTTCTAAATCTCTCTGTGTGTTGGGAGAATCATGACATATTCAAACATAAAATTTTATGACTCATATCTAAAGGAAAAGATAGCCTTTCCCAAAATGTATATGGTACACCATAGGGAAAACTATAATTTGCCCTGCTTTGGTTAATTGTTCTTCTCGGACCAATTGCTATGGCCAGGAAAGATGGAGTACTCATTGGATAGCTTGGTTTGCATGCCCAGCTTTACGATGAGGAGGTGGTTGCTGTGATCAACAGTCTCACCAGAACCACCCGGAATGATGCCAGAATAGTTTCTCAAAGAAAAGTGGTGTTCTTGGAAGAAGTAGTAGGAAGAGAAGAAAGGTATAAGACTAAAAATGTTAAAATAATAGGTGTCTCAGGAAGATATCCAGTATAAGGGGGATTCATGATGGAATATACAAGGAAAGCTATTGAGGAAGGAAAACTGCATATAGCATTCAACCAGTAATTTATAATACATTTCACTAAACCTGAGATTCTCACATACTATCCCTCAGTAAACCAAACAATGCTTGCTTCAATAACCAATACGTAATAGAAAACAATCATTTCTTTCTCTAAGAATAAATAAATAAATGTATGCTTGGCTGAAAAAATGTACTTTTCACTTAAAACTGTTTTATTCCCGGCCGGGCGCGGTGGCTCACGCCTGTAATCCCAGCACTTTGGGAAACCGAGGTGGGCGGATCACGAGGTCAGGAGATCAAGACCTTCCTGGCTAACACGGTGAAACTCCGTCTCTACTAAAAATACAAAAAAAATCAGCTGGGCGTAGTGGCGGGTGCCTGTAGTCCCAGCTACTTGGGAGGCTGAGGCAGGAGAATGGCGTGAACCCGGGAGGCGGAGCTTGCAGTGAGCCGAGATAGCGCCACTGCACTCCAGCCTGGGCGAAAGAGCCAGATTCCGTCTCCAAACAAACAAACAAAACTTTTTTATCCCCATTTTACCAATAATAAAACTGACCTGGAGAAGTTTAGTGTCTTACCTGAGACCATGCAGTTAAAAGCTTAGAAATTTGAGGTTTTATCTCAGTTACCTCTGGCCCCATGTTGCCTTTTCCTGCCAGTTTCCCACAACTTTGTCTTCTGCAAACTGTTGCTATTTCCAAAGCCAGCTCACAGAAACCTGAACCACTGAGACTCATTGCCATATTTTGTTTCCAACAATTCTGTTCTTCAATCTTTTGCTTGAGACTTTGAACAAAATAACATTTGTATGCCAAAGACTCATAGACTTCTAGACATTCTAGAGTTGGAAGGAACCTTAAGAGCCATGAAGTCTAAAATACATGTCCAGAGAACTGTGGTTAAATAATCACTCCTGTCGAAGAAAGTAAGGTGGAAAGCCATGGCCTGTCTTCTCTGTTCTCTACTGACTGACTCACTACTCTGACTACTCAAGTTTTTTCTCTAAACATGACTCTAACAAATGCCCAACAGGGTCTCCTTGAATAGAGTTGCAGGAGGTTAGAGAAATAATGAAGGAACATGAATCTTCTTCTCCTATGCAAACACGGGCGCAAGGAAGCTGGTGTCACTAGGATCTGACATATGGAACACCACATTTAAAAATAACAAGACTGAAGATGCCGTACTGCTTTTACTTACCCCATCCATCCACCTCCTCACATCCTAAATCCCCTTATCATTTAATAAAGACAGCCACCTGTTTGGCTCAAGAACTTAAGCCAGCCTGGCTGAAGTGGAAAGGGGTTGGAGGGGGAGTGTAGACAGGAAACTACTCTGTGTGTGGTCTCTCCCACTGGACTTTCC
This sequence comes from Pongo pygmaeus, assembly GCF_028885625.2. Taxonomy (NCBI): domain Eukaryota; kingdom Metazoa; phylum Chordata; class Mammalia; order Primates; family Hominidae; genus Pongo; species Pongo pygmaeus. The sequence goes on from NC_072391.2 coordinate 62,078,473, forward strand.
GATTATGGTGAAGATAGAGGCAACTTGCTTCTTCTCCATCCCTATCCTCAGCTCTCAGTTTGAAGAAAACCTTCACATTGTTGCTGCTAACCGCTAATAGCATGATTCCATATCTCCAGTTTCTAATGGAGTTTAGAAAAGCCTTACGTTCTCTGTTAATATGAGTGTTTATCCAAGGATAATATGTCCCTTCACTTTCATCCAAAATCCCTGGCTGCTTATTAAACATCCAGACTCCAGGATCCCATGCCAAACCCACTGAAATATAATCTTTGGCATCTTAAACTCTTTAAAAACTCCCTGGCAAATTATTTTACAAACAAAAGTGTGAGAACCTTAACCTCTCATTCCTCTGCATTTTTTTTTCATTTTGGGTGTATCCTCACTGAACAAAACAGGTGGAGGAAACCACTTAAGAAGCAGAATGAGAATAAGAGGTGTGCCCAGGGGGAAAGGGGTATGGGACAGACTGCTTCCTCAACTCCTAGTCTAAGCCTGGGACCAAAGGTGCACTTAAAAATCAGTAGTAGCACAGCATTTTTCATGAGGCCAGGTGACTCCCCAGGCATTTAGAACTAAAGCTCCGCTTGGATTTAATGTATATTGACCTAAAGTGCATTTTGCACCATAGATTGACCTAAAGTAACGTTTTTCAATCTTGAGGTCAAGACCCACGGTGGCCATGAAATTAATTTAGTGAAGCATAGCCATCTTAAAAGAAAAATAATGTTATAATAATAATTGAATGAAAATATCAGAAACATTTTGCATTGTAAGAATAAGAATTTTTGTCTGAAAGTTCTGTTTCAGATGTATATGTGTGGGTGCATCCTGGGTTAAGAAGTTCTGTGTATTTCTTTCTATGGGTTGGAGTCAAAAAAGTTTCAAAATCATTGAACTAGGGAATCCAGAGTACCAACCTGTTAAAAGTTTACATGTATTTACTTACAGTTCCCATCGTACAGATGGAAAGATTAAGGCTGAGATACAGTGGTACAATGAAGACTCTAAAGTATTTTAACCACAAAGTCCAATAGGCTAAAGACAGAGGACCAGGGAGAAAGTAAACATCTTCTCATTGTTCGGTCCGCTTAGGTCCTGATTTGCCATCTCTCTATGCCATTTAAATAACCTGACCCGCTAACCTGGCACTCCTCATCCCGACCTTTACCCCGTGATGTCCTAAGTATACTGTTGATAAGCATTTCTACATGGTAAAAGATCTTCACCTGAATTGCTGTGCAGTGTTGTGTTTGTAATGCTGTTTGACAGGAACCTGTGAGGAGTTGATAGAGTCTTATTTGTTTAGCTCTTACTGAAGGTCAGAACCAAGATTCACTGCCCTCACTGCAGAAATGCCATTAATATTCAAATCCTCTCTCCAATTTCAAAGGCTCCTTGTTAAGGGCTCTTCCAGGGGCTTTCAATGGCATCTTTGTTTACTGCCTTAAGAATCTCTTCAAAAAATTAACCAATACCTACTTAATACATAAGACTCAGTTGGTGGCAGGTGACAGAAAACTAGACTCAAACTAGTTTAAGCAGAGAGAAGAACCTTATCCTTTCAAGTAAATTAAGCATGAGGAGGAGAGCTAGCTAGCCTCAGGTTTGGGCATAGCTGGGCACAAATGATAGAATCAGGATGGGGATTCTCTGCTGCCATGTTTCAGCTCTGCTTCTTGGATATTGAATCCACTCTCAGAGATGATCTCCCCTAGTGGTTACAACAGGATTACCAAAGCAGCCCCTAGCTTTGATTATCTTCCTTTCTCACTAAGTATCATAGACTTCAAATGAGTGACCTGCTCATCCCTGAACCAATCACATAATCACTGTGGCTATGCAACGTGATACGATGATTGATGGAGCCCCACATAAGGACATTAGATTGAACTAAGGTGTACTCCCATCCTCACACCATAGAAATAAATATGAGGAAGCAGTTACCAGAAGGCTCAATGGATCCTAGATGTTAGAAGTTCAGGCTGCGTTCAGTGCTAGGAACTCTAGGGCAGAGTTAACCGTGAAAAACTTGCAATATAGGGTCAATCATGTAGCAGTTACTCTGCGTGTGTGTTCTACATACAGCTTCAGGTGTTGAGCACCGGGAGAGATCTCTGAAGAAAATGTAAGCATTCTTTATGGAAAAACTTGCAGTCTAACATCAGAAAAAAAATGCACATCATTAATAACTTTACATTTAATAAGAAAAAATACTAAGTAAAATTCATTCTTTTATCTGGGGGAAATTGTGGAAGGCAGAATATATAAAGTTCAAGCCAAACCTTTCAGCTTAGGTAGGATTTGGATGCGATGGGAAGATATAAATTTTTCCATGTGATGAATCTACACAGATTGAACAAATATGGCAATGTAGGGGAGAAGCAGGAGGTTGAAACATTTGCTGCTGCAGAGGGACAGTGTGAGAAGGAGAAAGATCCCCAAAGGGAGGGGCCATTGTACCAAATGCCAGGCTTCTGTGGTATTGATATAGAGTAAGTTCAGCTGTACAACAGGAAATCTACCAGGCAGTATTGGGCTTAAGGGGGAAATCTGAGAGTAGGGGAAGTTATTAATCCATACAAGGCACTATATGAGCATATATTTTACAGGCGTAGCGGGAATGAAAAACAGGGAATGGTTATGAAGGTGACATCAGACACAGAGGTGATAGCCTAGCAGTTCCTTAGACGGGGACAGTCCTGGCCAAGGGGAGTAAAAGTTGAGTTTATTCTCCACCTTTTATGATAGCAAAAAGCATGGGCCTTTGAGTGCTGTTTACTCAAGGGAAATGTGTTTTGGAGTGAACATCTATAAATTGTTTATTAGCAATTATCATGGTTTTCTTGAGACTGATTTCCAGGGGAGTACAGAATTGCTACATCAGCAAGTTAATGCTTTGGATTGGAAATTTCTGGAAATTTGGAGTTAGTCCTACTTGAGTTCCATCCCAATTTTGGGGGGTTAGTCATCTACTATTATTTCCTTCCTTAAAAATGGATCTAAAAAACAACACCCTAGGATTATTGTGAAGTTTGAGATTTGCATAAGCAACTCCCATTTAATAAATATTAACTAAATATTATATAATTCCTAGAGCAATACTAAAAATGACATTGACAATATCTTCATTTTATGTCATATAAGGAGATCAGTGAAGAAGAATGGGAATCAGAGGGAATGAGACTTAGTCAAGTTCTTTGCAGCTAGCAAATGGCAAAGCTAACATTGAGATCCATGTAGACGTGAGTGAAAGCCTGTGCTGTTTTTGCTGCTCTCCACATTTGGGTAAGTGAAGTGACTTCTTAAATTTTAGAATCTAACATTTCACAAAGGCCTACCAATTGCCGTCATTTAAATATTAGTTCATGATATCAGTGTTCTGGTCAAGGAACTATATATTATACATATCTCTGAGGTCACTTGAGGTTTTTAACATGACATAAGCATTGTATGACATATTGTATGTTGGAATAGCAATACGTACCAATGTCAATTAACATTTTGTTACACAGATGTTCCAGGATTGAAGAAGAAATATGCTAATTAATACCTCCCCCAAATCCTGGGATAAAAATGAAAGTATTATATTATCCACTTGATGATCAACACGAAAATTAGACAACAAATGAGAAGCTCTCCCTCCAGGCTTAATGAGTGATGGGTTTAGGTAAGGAAGTTGGTTAGAGTTGATCCTCCTCATACAGACATCTGTTACTAACAATTTTTTTTTTTTACCATCTTCTTTTTATTAGTATTATTATTAACTTTGATGGTAGCCAAACATTCTTGCTGTTTCCTTTGGGTCCTAGAGATATAAAACAACCAATATAAAATAGCTGTTATCCCAAATGGCAAACTACGGGGAAAGAGGATAATAAGATGGGCCAGTGTATGGACAGGATGTAAAATATTTGCAATCCCTTGGTGTCATAGAGAACAGGGAGGAATCCAAGCCTGTCTGGGGGTTGGGGGGACTGGGAGCACTTTCCTAGACGATAAGGGGTTTGGGGGGCTTCCTGCTTGTATTTTGCTTATAAATGGCTTAAGTTTTTCTCTGCAAAGAGAGTTTGCCAACAAGATTGTAGCACCATTAAGACTTGACAGACATTCATAGGTCTTTGTGTTGAAATGCAATCTTTTGCTTCAAAGATGTAAAATAAATGTCATCCAAATTACCTCCCATTTATTTTCCCTTTAATTCTAACTTTCTTGTTGAAAGGGTTAATATGGCCCTGTTACTAGGTAAAATTGAATAAAACTCTCTTTTTCCATGGTCCATAAGGCCCTGAATAGTCTGGCCTTCAGAGACATTGTCTATCACTTGTTGCTCCACTTTCCTTCTCAGCAACATTCTCCCTCAGCAACACTGATTTCCTTTTATTTTCTTCTATTGCAGGACATTTACACATATTACTTCCTCTGCCTGAACATTTCTCCCAACCCCTACCCCACTGTCAATTAGTCTTTATCGCACGACCCGTGCATCTCCTCTGTATAGTTATTGCTATGTAAGATTAGTTGATCTGTTTACTTTTTAACTAGTTAAAACTGATTGAACAGTTATTATGTGTCAGCCAATTTCTAAGTATTTACAGTTATTAAAACCTTTGATCTTCATTATACTAACATAGAGTAGGTAACATAATTAACCTCCATATTTTTGACCAAGAAACTGAGACGTATTGCAGTTAATTACTCATAACTAGATAGTAAGTAGAAGGGCCTAGATTTGAACCTAGGAAGTCTCGATCCAGAGTCTCTTCTCTTAATTACAATCTTGTATGCCTCTCTTCCCTGTATATTATTCCTCTCTCACAATTTAAATTGAAAATTTTAGGGACTATTGTACTTGCATGCATTATGTCATTGTATTCTTTTTTAAAATACACAGATCGACGCAACGTTTCACAAATTTGGCTTTTCTCCATAGCTAACATATATCTGCTAACCAATAACTAACACATAACTAATTGCATATCAGGCATAGTTCTGTTTGTGTTAATATTTATAATCCAGAACTGAAAGGCAGGTTTTGTTAAAAAAAGAACATAATTCATTGAAGAGCTTCAAATGACTATAGACCCATAAGCAAATGTTCAGCGTTAGTACTCATTAATGAAATAAGATACCATTTCCTACCTCTCTAATTAGCAAGGATGTAAAAATAAATAATATGCACTGTTGGCAGGAGTACAGGGAAAGGACTTTGTCATAGATTAGTGGTGGGAGGAAAAAAAGTTGACAGCCTTAGTGCAATGCAAGTTTGGCAACATGTAACCAAGGATTGCAAGTTTACCTTGACCTTGGATGCAAAAGAAATTTATTCCTAGTAAATTAATATTTTCTTAAAAAAGCAAAGAGTCAGACTAAGACCTGGGTTGAGAAATTTTCATGGTAGGACTGTGTTGTGTGTGTGTATGCATAAGTAAAATAAAATGATAATTATCATGTAAATATCCAACTGCAGCCAGTTAGTCATTTGAGCATTACTAGGTCCTTACCATGTGTAAGACCCAAAGTAGGTACTGGGGATGTGGTAATGAATGAGTGAGGTAGGAGGGTAGTCATTACCTTTTTGGGGTACAGTACATCTTGAAATTGATCAAGTCAGTACTGTTAAACCCACAATGTGGAATGATAACTATGGCTATCACATTATAATGAGGACTTTCAAGAGCATACTTTTTTGAACTTTTATTTTAAGTTCAATGGTACACGTGCAGGTTTGTTATACAGGTAAACTCATGTCACGGGGGATTGTTGTACAGATTATTTCATCACCCAGGTATTAAGCCTAGTACCCATTAGTTATAACTCCTGATCTCTCCCTCCTCCCACTTTCCACCTCCTGGTATGTCCCAGTGTCTGTTGTTCCCCTGTATGTGTTCATGTCTTCTCATATTTTAGCTCCCACTTATAAGTGAGAACATGTGATATTTGGTTTTCTTCCTGTGTTAGTTTGCAAAGGATAATGGACTTCAGGTCTATCTATGTTCCTGCAAAAGACATGATCTCACTCTTTTTTATGCTCTAAGGTATAGATGGAACACATTTTTTTAACCCACCCTGCTGTTGATCAGCACTTAGGTTGATTCCATGTCTTTGAGTAGTGCTACGATGAACACACATGTGCATATGTCTTTATGATAAAATTATTTATATTCCTTTGGCTATATACCAGTAATGAGATTGCTGAGTCAAATGGTAGTTCTGTTTTTAGGTATTTGAGGAAACATCATGTTGTTTTCCACAATGGTTGAACTAATTTACACTCCCACCAGCAATGTGTAAGAGTCCCTTTTTCTCCACAACCTCACTAGTACCTGTTATTTTTTGACTTTTTAATAGTAGCCATTCTGTCTGGTGTGAGATGTTATCTGTTTGTGATTTTCATTTGCATTTCTCTAATGATCAGTGATGTTGAGCTTTTTTTTCATAGGATTGTTGGCCATATGTATGTCTTCTTTTGAAAAGTGTCTGCTCATCCCCGTTGCCTACTTTTTAATTTTTTTTTTATAAATTTGTTTACATTTCTTAAAGATTCTGGATATTAGACCTTTATCAGAAGCATAGTTTGCAAAAATGTTCTCCCATTCTAGAGGGTGTTTGTTTACTGTATTGATAGTTTCTTTTGTTGTGCAGAAGCTCTTTAATTTAATTAGACCGCATTTGTCAATTTTTTGCTTTTGTTGCGATTGCTTTCAGTGTCTTCATCATGAAGTCTTTACCCATTCCTATGTCCAGAATGGTATTGCATAGGTTATCTTTCAGGATTTTTATAGTTTTGGCTTTTACATTTAAGTCTTTAATCCATCTTGAGTTAATTTTTATATATTGTGTAAGGAAGGGGTCTAGTTTCAGTCTTCTGCAAATGGCTAGCCATTTATCCCAGCACCATTTATTGAATAGACAGACATCCCCCATTGCTTGTTTTTGTCAGCTTTGTAGAAGATCAGATAGTTGTAGGTGGTACAACCTTATTTCTGGGCTCTCTATTCTATTCCATTAGTCTATGTGTTTGTTTTTGTACCAGTACCATGCTATTCTTGTTACTGTATTCTTTTAGTATAGTTTGAAGTTGTGTAGTGTGATGCCTCCAGCGTTGTTCTTTTTAGTTAGGATAGCCTTGGCTATTAGGGCTCTTCTTTGGTTCCACATAAATTTTAAAATAGTTTTTTTTCTAGTTTTGTGAAGAATGTCATTGATAGTTTGATAGGAATAGCACCTAGTCTATAAGTTGCTTTGGACAGTGTGGCTATTTTAACAATATTGATTCTATCCACGAGCATGGAATGTTTTTCCATTTGTTTGTGTCATTTTTTATTTCTTTGCACATCATTTTTTATAATCCTCGTGGAGGTCTTTCGCTTCTCGTGTTAGCTGTGTTCCTAGGTATTTTATACTTTTTGTGGCAATTGTGAATTTGATTGCATTCCTAATTTGTCTCTCACATTGACTGTTGTTAGTGTACAGGAGTGCTAGTGATTTTTTATGTTATTTTGTATCCTGAGATTTTGCTGGAGTTGTTTATTAGCTTAAAGAGCTTTGGGCCACAACTCTGGGGTTTTCTAGATGTAGGATCATGTCGTCTGCAAACAAGGATAGTTTGACTTCCCCTCTTTCTATTTGGATGTTTTATTTCTTTCTCTGCCTAATTGCTCTGGCCAGAACTTCCAATACTATGCTGAATAGGAGTGGTGAGAGAGGGCATTCTTCACTTGTGTCAATTTTCAAGGAAAATGCTTCCAACTTTTGCCCATTTAGTATGATTTTGGCTGTGGGTTTGTTATAGAGGGCACTTATTATTTTGAGGTATGTTCCTTCAATACCTAGTTTATTGAGAGTTTTTAACATGAAAGGGAGTTGAATTATATTGAAATCCTTTTCTGCATCTATTGAGATAATCATGTGGGTTTTGTCTTCAGTTCTATTTATGTGATGAATCACATTTATTGATTTGTGTACATTGAACCAACCTTGCATCCCAGGGATAAAGCCTGCTTGATCATGATAGATACACTTTTTGATGTGTTGCTGGATTCAGTTTTCCAGTATTTTGTTGAGGATTTTCACATCAATATTCATCAAGGATATTAGACTAAAGTTTTGTTGCTGTTGTTTGTCTCTGCCAGGTTTTGGTATCAGGATGATGCTGGCCTCATAGAATGAGTTAGGGAGGGGTCCCTCCTCCTCAATTATTTGAAATAGTTCCAGTAGGAATGGTACCAACTCTTCTTTGTATATCTGGTAGAATTTGGCTGTGAATCCGTCTGGTCCTAGACTTTTATTTGTTGGTAAGCTATTTTTTACTGATTCAATTTTGGAACTCATTGTTGATCTGTTCAGGGATTCAATTTCCTCCCAGCTCAGACTTGGGAATGCTTATGTATCCAGGCATTTATCCTTTTATTTTAGATTTTCTAGTTTATGTGCAAAGAGATGTTCATAATATTTTCTGAAAATTATTTGTATTCTTTGGGTCAGTGGTAATATCCTTTTTATCCTTTCTAATTGTGTTTATTTGGATCTTCTTCTTTTCATCTTTATTAATTTAGCTAGTGATCATTTTATGTTTTCAAAAATCCAACTCATGAATTCATTGATCTTTGGGTTGTTTTTGTGTCTCAATCTCCTTCAATTCAGCTCTGTGTTTATTTCTCCTCTTATGCTAGCTTTGGGGTTAGTTTGCTCTTAATTCTTTTGTTCTTTTAGCTGTGGTGTTAGGTTATTACATTGAAATCTTTCTAACTTTTTGATGTGGGCATTTTGTGCTATGAATTTCCCTCTGCATTGCCTTAGCTGTGTCCCAGAGATTCTGGTATGTTGTATCTTTGTTCTCATTAGTTTCAAAGAACTTGATTTCTGCTTTAAATTCACTATTTACCAAAAGTCACTCCAGAGGTTATTCAATGTCCATATAAATGTTATGGTTTTGAGTGAATTTCTTAGTCTTAATTTCTAATTTGACATTGCTATGGTCCAAGAGAGTGGTTGTCATGATTTCAGTTATTTTGCGTTTGCTGATGAGTATTTGCATTTTCTGAGGCATGTCCAATTATGTGGTCGACTTTAAAGTATGTGCCATGTGGTGATGAGAAGAATATATATCCTGTTGCTTTTGGGTGGAGAGTTCTGTAGATGTCTGTCATCTCTATTTGATCCAGTGCTGAGTTCCGGTCCTGAATGTCTTTGTAATTTTCTGCCTGATGATTTGTTTAATATTGTCAGTAGAGTGTTGAAGTCCCCATTATTATTGTGTGGGAATCTAAGTATCTTTGAAGGTCTCTTAGAACTTGCTTTGTGAATTCAGGTGCTCCTGTGTTGGCTGCATATATATTTAAGATAGTTAGGTCTTCTTGTTGAATTGAACGCTACCATTACAAGAGCATAAATTTTAAGTAATGAAATTTAAATAATATTTAAATAACATTGATTAAGAACCTGTGGAAAAAGTTAGTGATGAAGTTAGATAGTAAATGAATTTATGTTTGCATATAGCAGATAACATGTAGTACATATAAATACATAAACACATATAGACAAAGAAAACCACAGATAGGAAATTACCAAAATGTTAATGGTGACTATACAGAAAGGGGAAATTTAGAAATTTTTATTTTCCTTTTTCTACTCTAAGTTTTCCACTATGAAATATACAAATAGATTACTCAGGAAAATAGTACTATTAACACCAAAAAATTCAACTAAAACAGGTGTTTATGTAGATTGTCCACCAAACTTTTCTGTCCCAAGGCTGTTAAGTTTCTGCGTCTGTTTGGAAATGAGAAATCCATTTCTTCCCCAGCTCATTGGCTGGCAACTCATCCCTCTGAATCTAGTAAAAACAGATGTCTGCCTCCCAGACACAATCAGGTCCCCTCACCTTGCAGTTTCTCCAGCATCCTCCCCTTCGTTTATCACATGGTTTACTGCATCACGTTTTAATATTAGTCAGTTTGTTCTTAACTCTCCCTTATTCTACTGTGAGTTCTTAAAGAGGATGCAAGCATCCAAGTCATAGTTGGGACTCAGAATTTATAGAATTAGTTATTAGCTAATTAGGTAATAATTAAATATATAAAAAATAAAAACTAAGAAAACTCTGGTGATAGTACAAAATAGCACATCATTAAAAGAGAGGCCATTCTGCATATTTTTTTTTCAACTTTTATTTTAGATTCATGGAGTACATGTGCAAGTTTGTTGCAAGGGTATGTTGGGTGATGCTGAGGTTTGGACTTCGACTGATCTCATCACCTAGATAGTGAGTGTAGTACCCAATAGGGAGCTTTTCAACCCTAGCCGCCCCTCCCTCTCTCGCCCCTTCTAAAGTCCCCAGTGTCTAATGTTTCCATCTTTATGCCCATGAGTACCCAATATTTAACTCCCACTTATCAGTGAGAATATGCAGTGTTTGGTTTTCTGTTTCTGTGTTAATTCGCTTAGGACAATGGCCTTCAGCTGCATCCATGTTGCTGCAAAGGACATGATTTCATTCTTTTTTATGTGTAGTATTGCATGGCGTACATGTACCATATTTTAAAAATCCAATCCACTGTCTTGAATCTGACACAGCTGGGCCATGAGCCTGTCCCTGCCTCTATCTGTGTGATCATAGGCCAGTTGCTTATACCCTGGGTGACCTAAATTCCTCCTATGCAAATTGACTGTGTGATAGTGGTGAGAATATTATAAATAACAGGAGTGAATTGTTTGACACATAGTAGGAGTTTACAGTATTCTGGGGGAATGTTATTTTCAAGTTTATATTCAATTTAGGAAATAGTTTATTGTCTTTTTTCATAGGCTCTGTCTTTGAGTTTTAACTTCTAAATTAACTCATTAGTACTCATTTGACAGATTTTTAATTACGTGTCTTCAAAAAGTTGATGTTCTAGACTGGCTTTTTAAATGAACAAATAGCAAACTTTGTTTCAGAAAGAGGTTCTCTCTCTCTCTCTCTCTCTCTCTCTCTCTGTGTGTGTGTGTGTGTGTGTGTGTGTATGTGTGATTTCATTTATTCATACATGATTTTCCTATAAAATAATATCCTGCTGAAACCAGGCTCCTCTGTTTATAGATAAGAAAACGGAGGAAAGTAGAAGAAAGAATAGAATTTACTTTTACTTTTCATTACAAAACCATTTTTCAAACACTGTGCTAGGCACATTATATTCAGGCTCTTAATGCACTGCCAGTCCTCGTGTTTTGCATAAAGAAAGCCTGGAGAGCTTGGAGAGTTTCAGAGGAATCTGGATTCAAAATCGGTCTGTCTTGGCCCAAAATCAATGCTGAGAGAGGTGAAGTGAGCTGAGATCTATGCCTCTTAACTTCCAGCCTTAGGTTGGTGCCTTCACATAACTTTGTAGCAGAGAAAAGAGCAGCCTGTGCTCCCTCCCTCCCACCCTGTGCCTGCTAACCATCCTGCTTGGATACATTGCTTCAATCTGTACCCCATTGTGAAGCCATGTCATTAATGAGACACCAGGAACAAACAGAAATTGTTCTTTCTCATGTGGCTCTGCTACAAGCTGCCTAATTGGGATTTATGGGTGCCCATGATAGAATTTCTGCATAATAAAATCCTGAGGTTTCTCTTGAACAAACAAAGCTTCAGTGACTGAATAGATGGGTCAAAAATGCATCCAATTGCAAGTGTGTGTGTGTTGGGGGCAGAAGAGAAAGATTGTTTACACAAATTAGACCAATATGAAAGTCTACAGCTTTAAATAATGTCTGTTTTTGCCAATTCAGACCTGAAGTGGATTTTCTTCAAGCTTTTCACCCAGTATCCTTGAAGAGCCATTCACCATGTATGGACCTTTGCGGTTTGTCTTCCTCGGTATCATCCTCACCTCTGATTCCTGAGTCTGATATATCAACTTGTGAGCCCAGCACAAATGGCATAATCCCATTTGGATACCATCATTTTCTCTTCTTCAGTGAGGATGATAAGCAGCAACAACAATGATAATGATAAGCAGCAGCAACAATGAGGATTGTGACTCATCATCTTTGACTAGTGCCAAATAGGTAGAAGAAAGCCTTTTATTAATTAATCCTCATATCATCCAACTACAAGTAAGGCAATGAGAAATGATCATCCAACTACAAGTAAGGTAACGAGAAATGATCTTCCTTTGTAAATGAGAAAAGTAATGCTCAGAGAGTGGAAGTAACTTGCCCAAGGCCAGGGAGCAAAAGCATAGCAGATCCAGTGTGTGTATGTCATTGTTTTCTGTAAGAAGTCTTTCACCATCACTTAAAATCTCTAACCAAATCCACTTATTAAAATGCTTGATTTAATTAGATATTGACAGAAACAACATAAACTATTAAATAGGGTATCTAGAAAGCCTCGAGGAGGAGAAAGCACATGAGCTTGGTTTGATCACCAAACAGAATTTCTGTGAGTGACGCTGTGGAGACATTGGAAGTGATGATTAGAGACATGAATGTGCTTGACACATATAGAGAAGCCTGTGTTGCTGGAGTTTATAATATTATTGTTATCCTCACCCCAAACCGGATTTCCTGGTCTATGGATGTCACAATCATCTGCCTTGTTGTTCAGACCAAAACTTTAGGAGTCATTCTCAATTTATCTTTTTTTCTTTCAAGCTTATATTTAAGCCATTGCCACCCATCATAAATCCATTGATGAACCTACAATCATTTCTGGCTTCCAAGAGTGTGCAGCCTCCTGACAGTCTCCCTCTTCTGCCTTCACCACCTTGCCTCACACTTTGCCCTCCATAGGGTTGTGGGGTGAGGTTTCTAACAGGTAACCCAGACAACACTACCCTCTTCCTTAAAACCCTCCAATATAATTGAAGGTATTATGTAAGTTTTATTCATTTTAGGTGTAACAGTGGCATTAAAGTTATGCTTTAAAAAGAGTTCTTGTATTTAGAATACTGAAAGTAGGAATATTTAGAGATGACATTTTATAATATATGGGATTTGCTTCAGAAGAGGTGGAAGAAGTGGATGTGGATATGAATGTACAAATTTGTTTGCCAAAAGCTCAGGTGATTAATGACATTAACACAAGGCAACTTATTATGCTATTTTATCAACTCATATTTGAAGTTGTTTATTTAAAAAATAAAAAATAAATAAACTGGTGGACTTCCACTGAAAGCCGAATACAACACAAATTCCCACCTATAGCCTACAAAGCAGTGTGTGATCTGGCCCATGCTTGCCACTTGATGCTTCTTTCTCCCCATTGTTCCCTCTGTTCCTGATTCACTGACCTTTCTGGACTTTGAAAATGCCAAGCTGTTCCTATCTCAAGAGCTTTGAACCTGCTCATCCTTCTGTTTGGCATTTCTTTCTCTTAACCTTGAGGTGTCCATTTCCTCTCAAATGAGGTCTCACCTCAAAGCAACCTCCATAGAGAGACCTTCTCTGATCACTGCAGAAAAATTATACAGCACACTCTCTGCACTCTCCACCACATTGTTCTGCTTTATCTTCTTAGCATTTTAAAACTATTCATCTGTTTCTTTACATGTTTTTTAGTCTACTGTATTACAATGTGACTCCCTTAAAGTCAGGGAATTCTATCTTGTTCACTCAGGTTTTTCAGTATTAAAAGACTTGTTGGGGATTAGTAGTCATTCAGAACATACTGGCTGACAATTTGCAGTTCACTTACAGTGGTGCTCTAACTTCACAAACCCCAGTGAACTGTATTTATTGTCCTCACAATGACCAGACAGTGTCACTGGCATTTAGAACCCAAGGAGTCATAGATACCAAAAGTCTTGCCAAGCATGGAGCACTGTCCCATCCAATGAAGAATTGTCCTGCCCCGAATTCCATAATTCCATTTTAAAAACCTGGGCTACAGAATGGCATTTAGGGATGGTGATGTTGGCAGAAACTTGACATTACAGGGAGTCATGTGGAATAAAGCACTAGAGAAAAATCAGGATTAGACCAGGACAGGCCTTCTGAACACCATCATAAGGAATTTGAAATTTATTTTGGAAGTTATATTCATTTTCCATTGCTGCCATAATACATGACCATAAAGTTAGTGACTTAAAATAACACAGTTGTGTAATCCCATAGATCTGTCGGTTAGAAGTCCAGGTGGACCCAGTTGTGTCCTCTGTACAGGGTCTTGCACGACCAGAATCAAGCCATGCTCTTATCTAGAGGCTCTGGAGAATTCATTTCCAAGCTCCACAGGTTGTTGACTGAATTTGGTTCTTTGAGCCTATAAAACTTAGTTCTGTTTCCTTGGTGCCATCAATGAGGGGCCTGACTTTGCTCTTAGGTGCTGCCCACAAACTTGGTCATGCTCTCCAAGCAACAGAAGGTGGAGTCCCTCTCGTGCTTTGAATCTCTCTGGCTTCTTCTGCCACAACACTAACTCCAGCTAGAGAAAGTTCTCTGCTTTTAAAGACCTGCATAATTAGTTTGGGGCCACCTGGATAATCCAGGTTATTCTCACTGCTTTAAAGTTTATAACCTTAACTACATCAGCAATGTCCTTTGTTCTGTTTAATGTAACACAGTCACAGGTTTCAAGAATGCAGGACTGGAACACCCTTGGGCAGCCATTCTGCCTACCATGGGAGTCACTGAATGTTTTAAAAGAGCTAAAACACATTGCCTAAATCCATTTAAATAAGTTTTTATTTCTCTGTGGGTATTTGTTAGCAATAGGCTTCCTTCTCCTCTAGGAGCTATGGCAGTGAAGCCTGCAGGGACTCTGCTGGGAAAGCCATTATAAACCAGCAGCTGAATGTCAATCCAAGTGGTACTGTAGCCCCAGCTCCAAACAGATAAAGCAGAGAAAGAGGGAGTGTGTCTGCTTCCACAAACAGTGGGTCTCAGCTGTGTCCCCATTTCTGGGAATTTATGAGTAGAGCACATGCCAGGGGGCATGGAGAGCTTCTCTCCCAGAAGCAGATGCTGCTGATCCCCACAAAGAAGCCACCTCACTCTTCAGTCCTCCCAGATACTGCCTGCCAGATGGCCACAGCTGAATTCACAGCTGAGTAGATGTCTGCTGTTGGCACCAAATATGCTTCTGTGGGACTGGTTAAGGACCCGAGGTTGTATGGTGGGGCTTCAAATACACACAAAGAATAAAAACACTCAGGGAGTGCCAGCCACTGTGCTAAGCACTTTGCAGGCATTAACTCAATCTTCACAATATTATCATGTGGATGGTGTTATTCTCATGCTCATTTTATACAGTGAGGGACCAAGGCTTAGAAAGGTTGAGTAGCTTACCAAAGGTCATAGAACCAGTAACCTGCAGGACTTGTGTTTGAACAGAAGCAGTTCTTTCTCCTGAGTCTGTGATTTTAGACACTGCACTAGCTGATGCAGCACGCATCTCATGTCAAGAAATTTTCAGCCCTCTTCTCCAGTCTCCATAGCATCCAATCCCATTTTGCACCAGCTCAGATATGCCCAAATCTGAGCAGTTGCCAGCTGATGTACTACCCTCATTTACAGATCAGTGACCCAGAGTATTTCCCTCCTATGACACGGCATGTAAAGCTGGTGAGTGGAAAATTGAAGCTGACACCGAAAAGGATGTATATAGCCAAGATAACATGGAGAATTGAAGCCAAATGTAGAACGGAGCCAGACGAGGGTGCAAAGTGAGAGAAAGTAATGCCTGACTCTAGACTAACCCTAGGAATTTTGAGTAGCCAGTATGAAGTTGTGCATACAGGGGAGATACTGTCATCCGGAGATACTGTGAACCAATACTATATTGGCTTTTTACTGTGTGTCAGGGACTAAATTATGCCCATTACACAGATTCTATCATTTGTATAAGAAAACGTATCCCTGGTTTATAGATGAAGAGCCTAAGAGTGAATGACTTATCCTGCTCCAGGTACCACAGCAGTTAAAAGGCAACTCTGAGATTTGAACCCAGAAACTCAGACATTATCAATGATCTAAGTGCCAAGGAGCTTATTTTGTGTTCCAAAATGTCACAGGACATTTCACATTTAGTTCTAAGGGTGCTGGATTGACTCAGAGGGGAAATACAGTCTATTTTGGCACCACATTGAAATTAGCCTGAATCCGGTGACAGTATGCATCATAAAATGATGCCCACAGGTTAAGGGCAGTCCATGTTTACACCAGACATGGGATACATTTTATAAATGATTATTGACCGAATAGAATGAATCAAATTAAGAAAAGTAAAGCCATTGGAGAGAGGATAAGACCTATTGTTCAACTGCCAATTCAGAAAAAGAGAAAGTTATGATAACATATGGTACCTAGTGCAGAGTGAATGATGAGGATAGATTATGAGATTAAGTTAAGCCAAGTCCAAAGTGTTCTTAGATGGATTCATTTAGGAGTGAAATGTGGCTGCAACTTAGATCACTCCTCCCACTTACTATCAGATGTTTACTGCAGGTGCCAGTCTGATAATATGAAAGTATCAACCTTGGATGGACCCTATAACCATCAACTATCAGGTCAGGTCAGGGGCATGTGCACAGATGTGAAAGGAACAGAACACTCATGTCTTTCCTTGAAAGCTAGTGATTAACGTGGTGTGTATATTACAGGGCACACCAGGTACATGACAATTATTGCCAACAAAAGGAAATTCTAAAGAAATCTACCATCATTATAATCAAGAAATATGAGCTCTTCCCCTATATACTCTGGGCACTGAATTTGTACAAACACTGGCAAATGGAAGGCAAATGTATGGAATTTCTTACCTGAAAAAATAGAGATATTGCATGATATCCACAGAGCTGTGATAGTTACATAAAATACACTTAGGAACACCCCTGATATGAAGGAAGTGGGATGCATATAATTTGAATGAATTAATAAAGCACATGAGTACCTCCAAAGAAACATAGTAGGGTTGAATTAAAATTGGGTTTCTTCTCTCCTTTTCATGTTCAAATGGCCCCCTGTTCCAGTTACTTCAACTACCTTGAGAAGCTTAGGGGCATAGAACAACAATTTTTTATACTCTTTGATATGTGATTCACAGACTTGGATGGGTCACTGCTGGAATGGGTTGTTTCTGCTCAACAGTATCTAGAACCTTGGAAGCCAGGGGCTGGACTCATCTAGAGGTTCCATAAACCACCCATCTAGCAGTTAATGCTGGCTGTAGCTTGAGAATCTAGAAGAGATTGCCAGTCCGACCATCTACACATAGACTCTTCATGTGACCTGAGCTTCCTTACAATATGGTGGTTGCATTGCATAGGCAAGCATCCTGAGAGACAGAGAGAAAAGCTGAAGCTGTATTATAACTTTACTTCAGAGTCACATAACTTACTCCGTTGGTCAGAGCAGTCACTTCTCACTCAGATTCAAGGAAAAAAGAAATAGCTCCACCTCTTGAAGCAGGGTGGCAAGGCTCTGGAAGAGCATAAGAGACATCAAATATTACTGTAGCCACTTTTGGAGAATATAATCTGCCACACTTTCTGACATCCAAATCCCTATGGATATTGGTAAGAGATTAATGTAAGAAAAGTTATTTTCCTAGCTTCTTTTTGTAAAAAATAGGTGGATTACAAAAAGAAGCTAGGAAAATAACTTTTCTTACATTAATCTCTTACCAATATTCCAGCACATCTAAATTTTGAAAATATTATGTTTCGAAATTTTAAAGAGAGATTGGGTTAGAAATAGGTCTACATTGATTCCAATTTCAATGTCATATACAAGCCTAACCTTAAAAATTAGAAAATAAAAGAGTGGATTTTATTAAGCAAGTGTGATAAATCCTCGATGAATCACTAAGGTTTTTTGCATGATATGCATTTCCTCATTCTCCCTTGTGTTTGGAAATTTGCAACTATGTTTTTCTTTCTAATTCAAACATAATTCTTAAAGAAAATATGCAACTGGCCTCTCTTTGGCCCAATTTCCTCATCTGTAAAATGAAAAAGATAAGCAATTCACAAAGTGCACTCATTGGCATGCTACTTAGGATAACATAGAAAAAAGTCTTTTGATTGAATAATTTGAGTACGTCAGGTTTTTTTGCTGTTGTAGGATTTCTAAGATGCTTGAAGATTTCCCTCAAACCCTTTTTGACCGTGGATTTCGTTTGCAAGATCACTTTAAGGGACTGAAAGTCCCTGGACCAAACTTTGAAACATACTGGGATGGGCAAGCCATTCTTAATTTGTGTTTCTGTAGGACACAGTGTTCAACGTAAGCAAGAATGGTAATCATTCCCCCAAAGGACAGAGAGGAACAAATGAAGAGAATTTACTCAATTTTACCTGTTAGTCTCCTTATGTATTTCTGATTATTTTGGCACCTGTTACGTCTTCCTCTTTTAAAATCAATTTTGAGGTGGTGTTTTCCCAACCTTGCTGCCTAGTAATAACAGTTACTATTTTTTTGATCTCAAGCCCTTATTATGGTTCAGCAACAATTTGAACATGTTCCATGTATTCTTCATTGAATGCTCCTAAAGACTCTAAAAATTAGAAGTATTACTATTCCCATTGTATTTCCAGATGATGAAACTGAGGCTTAGAGATATTAAGGAACTTGTCAAAGATCACAGATAAAGGGTAGAGAAAGATTTGAAATCAGATCTTGAGAAGTGCAATGAATTATGCTAATAATTATGCAATTTTGCCTTTTTGTCACACAGCTACCACTACAAAAATAATGGGCCAGTGCAGTCTACAGATTACTCACATTATTATAATAGTAACTAATCCCATGTTCCAGCTCACCTTGCTCTCCAATTCCTTACCTATTTGCAACCTTCTCAGACTGTTGCCCTCTGAGCTGGATGCTACTGCGGCTGCCACTGCTGTTACTACTGATAATGGTGATAGCTTATTTTATTATTTATTATTTTATTGCAATCAATTTATTATTTATTTTTATTATGGTGTTGTTGGCTCTAAAACCTGACTTTTGATGCCACTTTTCTAGCTTCAGTTCTGGCTTCCTTTCTCAGAGAATTTAAACTCATTCTCTTAAAATACAGCATTTTGAAGCTCTAAAACCACATCTGATCCACCCCAGCCACAGGACACTTCCTCTCAGGGCTGGCTGTCCATGAAGGTGTCATTGTTTGGGTCCAATGTAGCCTACAAACACCATTTGTGTTCCAAACTCCCTAGGGGCTCCTGTATCGTGTTTCACGCAGCACACCATGACATTAATTCACACTGCCGTGGAAACAAGGTTGAGAGTCAGTGTTAAGTGATTAACTCAACAAGTGTTTGTTGAACATCTTCTATATAATGAACACCGTGCTGGGAATACAGGGTGAGCAATGAAACTGGCAGTCTAGCAGGGGAGACTAGTGTCAGCACCATACCCATGCAAGTGGATTTATAAATACAACTGAGATAAAGAGCCTGAAATAAAGGAACAGGCATCCATGAGCCTGTAAACAAAAGGAACCTGATTTTCTTTAGTGGGAGAGAGAAATCTTGTTTGAGAGTAGAATCCTATGGTTGACATCTGAAGAACAAGTCAAGGTGGAATTATGCAACATGCCAAAGGAGGGAAAAGGGTCAGCAAGAGCAAGGACCCAAGGGTGCATTGAAGCTCAGACTCTGGGGTGTAGAGGCTGAGTAGTGCAGCTAACAGAAAATAACATGATCTGATTCATACCTCTCTTTCCATTTAGATACACATAGGCTAAGAACAGGATCTTACTATGAAAACAGTTGGGTGCCACTGGAAGTCCCAAGCGGAAAAATGAAATGAACTAAATTGCATTTAAAAAAATCACTTTGGCTGCAACTTCAGGAGAGAACTGGAGAGACCCAGGGTAGATTTGAGGAGACTAAATGCAGTGCAATAGAAGGCTATTGACAACAGATCTCTAAGGGTTTTTTTCTGCTCTTATATTAGATGATTTCATGTTTATCCAGCAGAAATGGTAGACATTATTGGCCCGCATTTATTTGAAATAAAAACTAATTTCTATTGCATTGTTATACGACTGCTCAGTAGATGTATCTTATTTGAAAATGTGTATCCTATTTCTACCCTGTAAAACTCTTTCTACAGTTAGGGCACATTTCATTGATTACAATTGTTAAAGAAGCAGCTGAACCGATGAATTTTTTTTAAAGTCAAAGATGTGTACATGTGTGTATCCTAGTTTGTAAAATAGAAACATCCTTGAAGCGAAGTGGAGTGGACAGGAGAGAAATACACATTTTTGGAGACATTTATTCACTAAATAAGTATTTGTTGAGACTATTTATTAAACACCTACTGCATATTCAGCACTCCCCACCCTCTGGGATATAATAGAAAGATGAAATGAAACAAATTAGGCCTCTCCCTATTTCTATCTGTCTCTGCCTGCCTGCCTCTCTCTCTCTCCCATTTTCTTTCCTTCTCCTTCAAAATTTAAATTTGTTAAAAAGAATGCAGGGTTTTCCAGACACAGATATTTGACTTTTAATTCCAGCTGTGTGGCCTTGAACAAGTTACCTTTCTGATACTGAGGTTCCTTATTTGTAATTCAAGGAGAATAATATCTAAGAGTGTTTGATCTGAGCATCTTCTAAGGACTGAGATAACATGTTCCAATCATCTAATACAGTATCTGGTACATATTTTCAAACTTAATATAAAACTCAGGCTCCCAAATTTAGATTATACCATAAAAGATTTTACACTCATATTCATGTTTGATAATAATTTTACTGACTCCACAAAAAACACTACACCCTTTACTTATCAGTTTTGGATATTTTAATACTTTAAAAACATTTATATCTGGCCAAACCATTTTAAATTATGATTCTAAGTGATGATGCAAAATACTTTAAGTTATACCAATATTGTGCTATTTTCTTCTTTGTAATCTTGAAGACTATAAAAAGTAAGTGCATATAAACACACATGAAAGCGTGTATATAAATATATATAGATATATAATATACAGACACAATTGTGTCTACATATAGGCAGAAATACACACACACACACACACGCACACACACACACCAGCAATGTGGCAAATGCCTTTGATATTTCCAGTGGTTTACACTTTGAATGTACAGTATTATCAAAGGATTGAAGTAATTCCTGAAGCCTTGAAATAGTGATGCTGCTGTCAATTTAATCCCCACTTTATCCACTACTTCTGCCCCAGGCTATAAAATACAGCATTGTTCATGGGTAATTTCCCACTACTTCCTGCTGCTAACAAAATGGATACTTTCTTTAAACTAGAAAACACACTGTCTGGCATTACTCACTTCAATTGGCAATGGGTTTCATATGATCAAAGTCACAGCCTGTGGACAGACAGCTCCTATTCCTTTGAAACAAATCTCAGTGGTCTCTAATTCACAGGCTTGTATCAACCAGGATGTAAATATTTACCTTTCCCTAGAGTAGCAAGTACTATAAGTGCCTAAATATAAGTCGATCTTCTGTTTTCTCAATACGGAATTTTTTTTTAAAGTCTATCATCAACCTAATTTATTAAATTTATAAATTTAGTTGTAGACTCTTTTATCATTCAAATGAAACATCAAACTTTTTTCATCCTTGGGATAAATGTCTTCGGTTCATTTAACACTGTTCTCCAAAGCACACCATTTTCACTTCCATCGAAGCTACCTAAGTGAGAGAGGCTTTGAATCCTATACAATGATGCCACTCTCTCCAAATTAACCACTCTTATAATAAGCTCTACTGTTTTCTATGCTTCTCCATTCATCTTGTAAGCACAACTTTGTGACCTCCGCAATGTAAGTATTTTATTTTAAAAGTCATCTTTAAAAAGCTTGTTTACAACATCATCTAAACTTGCAGTTTTGAGGTCAGAGCCCCAGTAATAATTACTAAATTGTGTTACATTTCCTTGTATTTCTTTTGTTTGTTTTTTCACTGATTCTGCCACTGACCTCTCTAAGCAATCCAAACTAGTATTGATTGAGGTCCTCTCAGGCTAATGTGCAGTACTTTGTTCAAGATACAGTCATTGAGAAAGTGCTTTGTAATGTGAGATCTTTTATTTACACTGAAAAATATGAATATTTTCCAGTGGGGGTGATGTGTACTGGGGCAAAAGCCTTAACTTCCTATGTAGACATTTATGGTTCATTGGATAAATGTCATTATGCTCTCCTGTGCTTTTAACAAGCAATTTCTTTGCAATACTTCATGGCATTCTTTTGTGCTGAGGCCAGCCTCTATCTTTTGCAACTCTGCTTTATAAACAACCTCTTTTGTAAACCATTCTGTGACTTCCTGAAGTGCACGTAGTCATCTGTGTAGTACTCGCTATTTTTCAAGAATTGAAATTAAGGCTTCTCATTTATTTTTCAAATCTCACTAGACACTCACAACTATTTGTTGTGACATTTCTATTCTCTCCACATTGCAGATGAGAAAAATTAAGGCTCAGAGATATCAGGTAACCTGTCAAATATCACAAACCCAATCAGTAACACTTGAGCATCAACCTTGGATCTATCTGATTCCAGAATTTTACCTGTTTATTTGAATATAGTGTATATAAGTGGTCCTATCATGTTTATAGAAGAAGCAGTTTTAGATATCTCTTAGAAACAGAAAGATTGTTTTGTAGTTTGGAATGGTATAACTCAATTGTCCTCTGTTTCTGTTTTTCAAAAACCAAAGAAGGATGACCCCACAATTTCACTTTAGGTGTTGAAATCAAAGAAATAAAAACATATGTTGACACAAAAACATACATACAGGCTCTTGGCAGCTAATATGGTTTGACTGTGTCCCTACCCAAATCTCATCTTGAAGTTCCCCACGTGTTGTAGGAGGGTCCTGGTGGGAAGTAATTGAATCACGGGTGCAGATTTTTCCTGTGCTGTTCTTGTGATAGTGAATAAGTAAGTCTCATGAGAACTGATGGTTTTTTGAAAGGGCAGTTCTCCTGCACTTCTCTCTTGGCTGCCACCATGTAGGATGTGCCTTTGCTTCTCCTTCACTTTCCACCATGATTTTGAGGCCTCCCCAGCCATGTGAAACTGTGA
The DNA here is from genome assembly GCF_028885625.2 of Pongo pygmaeus. NCBI lineage: Eukaryota > Metazoa > Chordata > Mammalia > Primates > Hominidae > Pongo > Pongo pygmaeus. Next base: position 62,101,467 of record NC_072391.2, read on the forward strand.
GTCCATTAAACCTCATTTTCTTTATAAATTACCCAGTCTTGGGTATGTCATTATTAGCAGCAAGAGAATAGACTAATACAGTAGATTGGTACCAGGAGTAGGGGTACTGCTGTACAGATACCTGAAAATGTGGAAGTAACTTTGGAACTGGGTAACAGGCAGAGGTTTTAAGAGTTTGGAGGGCTCAGAAGAAGATAGGAAAACATGGGAAGGTTTGGAACTTCCTAGAGACTTGTTGAATTGGCTTTGACTAAAATGTTGATCGTGATATGGACAGTAAAGTCCAGGCTTAGGTGGTCTCATATGGAGATGAGGAACTTGTTGGGAACTGGAGTAAAGGTCATTCTTGCTATGCAAAGAGGCTGGTGACATTTTCCCCCTGATCTAGAATTCCGTGGAACTTTGAACTTGAGAGAAATGATTTAGGATATCGGGTGGAAGAAATTTCTAAGTGACAAAGCATTCAAGAGGAAGCAAAGCATAATAGTTTGGAAAATTTGTGGCCTGATGATGCAATAGAAAAGAAAAATGCATTTTCTGGGGAGAAATTCAAGCTGGCTGCAGAAATTTGCATAAGTAACAAACATCCAAATATTAATTGCCAAGATGATGGGGATAATGTCTTTAGGGTGTCTCAGAGACCTTCATGGCAGCTCTTCTCATCACAGGCCCAGAGGCCTAGGAGGGAAAAATGGTTTTAAGGACCAGTCCCATGGCCCCCCTGCTGTGTGCAGGCTCAAGACTTGGTGCCCTGTTTCCCAGCCACTCTAGCCATGGCTAAAAGGAGCCATGGTACATCTTAGGTTGTGTCTTCAGAAGGTGCAAGCCCCAAGCCTTGGCAGTTTCCCCATGGTGTTGAGCCTGCAGATACACATAAGTGAGGAATTGAGGCTTGGGAACCTCTGCCTAGATTTCAGAGGATGCATGGAAATGCCTGGATGTCTAGGCGGAAGTTTGCTGCAGGGGTGGGGTCGTCGTGGAACACCTCTGCTAGGGCAATGTGGAAGGGAAATGTGTGGTAGGAGGCCCCACACAGACTCCCCACTGGGGCACTGTTTTATGGAGCTGTGAGAAGAAGGTCACTATCCTCCAGACCCTGGAATAGTATATCTACCAACAGCTTGCACTGTGTGCTTGGAAAAACTGCAGACAGTCAACACCAGCCCATGAAGGCAGCCGGGAGGGGGCTATACCCTGCAAAGCCACAGGGGTGGAGCTGCCCAAGGCCATGGGAATCCATCTCTTGCATCAGCATGACCTTGATGTGAGACATGGAGTAAAAGGAGATCATTGTATCTAGGAAGTAACTAACTTGCTTTTGATTTTACAGGCTCATAGGTGAAAGAGACTTGCCTTGTCTCAGATGAGACTTTGGACTGTGGACTTTGTAGTTAATGCTGAAATAAGTTGAGACTTTGGTAGACTATTGGGAAGGCATGATTGGTTTTGAAATGTGAGGACATGAAATTTGAGAGGGGCCAGGAATGGAATGATATGGTTTGGCTGTGTGCTCACCTAAATCTCATCTTGAATTGTAGCTCCCATAATCCCTATGTTTCATGGGAGGGACCCAGTGGGAAGTAATTGAATCATGGAGGCATGTTTTTCCTGTGCTGTTCTTGTGATAGTGAATAAGTCTCATGAGAACTAATGGTTTTATAAAAGGGCAGTCCCCCTGTACTTCTCTCTTGTGTGCCACCATGTGAGATGTGCTTGCTTCTCTTTTGCTTTCCTCCATGATTGTGAAGCCACCCCAGCCATGTGAAACTGTAAGTCCATTAAACCCCTTTTTTCTTTCTAAATTACACAGTATTGGGTACGTCTTTATTAACTGCATGACAACAGTCTAATATAGCAGCTTTCTTCATAATAGTTCTAAACTAGAAACTACCCAAATACCTACCAACAGGTGAATTGTTTAACAAATTCTGTTCCAGTACAATGAAATAGCATTCAGACATAAAAAGGAAAGAACTCTTGATATGTGTAACAGCATAGATGAATCTGAGAAACCTGTTGAGCAAAAGAAGCAAGTGCAAAACAGTATACAATGAGTGATTCCTTGTATATGAAGTTCAAGAACAGGCAAAACTAACCTACAGGGATGAAAGCAAGTCAGTTATTCCCTGGGCTAAGGGTTGAGGTGGATTGCAAAGAGGCCCTAGGGAACTTTGGGAAACAATAAGAATATTCTATATTTTGATTGTGGTCCTTTCTTCCATGGCTGTGTGTACTGGTAAAAACTCTCTGTAATGTACATTTAAAATGGGTACATTTTGGCTGGGCACAGTGGCTCACACCTGTAATCCCAGCACTTTGAGATGCTGAGGCAAGCAGATCACCTGAGGTCAGGAGCTCGAGACCAGCCTGGCCAACATGGTGAAACCCTGTCTCTACTAAAAATATAAAAATTAGCCAGGCATGGTGGTGGACACCTGTATTCTCAGCTACTCCGGAGGGTGAGGCAGGAGAATCACTTGAACTCAGGAAGTGGAGGTTGCAGTGAGCCAATATTGCACCACTGCACTCCAGCCTGGGTGACAGAGTGAGACTCGTCTCAAAAATAAAATAAAATGGGTACATTTTAATTTATGTAAAATGTATTTCAATAGAATTGATAAATAGGAACACTTTTACACTGTTGGTGGGACTGTAAACTAGTTCAACCATTGTGGAAGTCAGTGTGGCGATTCCTCAGGGATCTAGAACTAGAAATACCATTTGACCCAGCCATCCCATTACTGGGTATATACCCAAAGGACTATAAATCATGCTGCTATAAAGACACATGCACACGTATGTTTATTGCGGCACTATTCACAATAGCAAAGACTTGGAACCAACCCAAATGTCCAACAATGATAGACTGGATTAAGAAAATGTGGCATATATACACCATGGAATACTATGTAGCCATAAAAAATGATGAGTTCATGTCCTTTGTAGGGACATGGACAAAATTGGAAATCATCATTCTCAGTAAACTATTGCAAGGACAAAAAACCAAACACCGCATGTTCTCACTGATAGATGGGAATTAAACAATGAGAACACATGGACACAGGAAGGGGAACATCACACTCTGGGGACTGTTGTGGGCGGTGGGGGAGTGGGGAGGGATAGCATTAGGAGATATACCTAATGCTAAATGACGAGTTAATGGGTGCAGCACACCAGCATGGCACATGTATACATATGTAACTAACCTGCACATTGTGCACATGTACCCTAAAACTTAAAGTATAAAAAAAAAGTCAAAGAAATGAATTTTGTATTAAAACTATGAAAATTTAAACATTAAAAGTAAAGATTGGCTAGTTTGAGGATGAAGGTGTTGATAATTGCAAGTAAATTAACAAAGGCAATAATGAAGAAATAAATGAGAGATATTTGACCTTTAAAATAGATGACTCAAGAGAAGAATTAGACTGACTTCAAATATCAGACACAAGGTTACATGTAACAGGCAAGGAGGAACAAACATTTCACAGAGCAGAAGACAGAGACCTGGATCTCACATAAAGAAACTTTGTAATAACTATAGCTGTCCAGTGGAATGGGCTGCTCTGTGTGGTGGTAAACCCCAACAGACTCGCTCAAAAGAAGTCAGATAAACAACTCTTGATAATGATGTATAAGAGATCCTTCAAATGGATGAAAAGGCAACTTAGCAATCCTTTAAATGAGAATTATTTAGTCTATGAGCTAAAAAACTCACACTCCTTTTAAGGTGTCTAAAAGTCCAGTTCAATTCAAAAAGCATGCATGATATTTTGAATTGATCAGACAGCTGTCCAGGAGACGACATATAGAATGGTTCATTACACTAAAATGCGTAGAAAATTGGCCTTAATTCTACGAAGGAATTTGGGCCTCCCTATAAATAAAATAGATCTATTTTTTTCTCCCGACCCTCTCTAAGAACTCCTTCAATTCACTTCATTATGGAGTTCATAATCAAGGCTAGAAAATGTGTTCCAGGTTATGGGGAATACACATATATACACAGAATAACAATGTTGATCTAATTATGCAGGAGAAGCCTACACATATTACACTACAGCCAGGTGTGGGCCCAAAGAATACCAAACACAAATTGCTCTGGAGTTAGAAGGGCCAGCAGTTACCCAACTATATATCGATCCACTCTACCCATTGGTGATCTCCACCAAGATATAACAGGAGCCCCTCAAAATTAACTGATAAAATTGAACTGAGTATCGCTCCATTCAGCCTTCTCTTCTTGTATTCCTCATCACAGAAAACAGCATCTAAGCCACTCTTCAGACTTGAACCTGGAATATACTCTTGTGCCTCCCTCCTACCCTATCCAATAAACCATTATTCTTGCTAATTGACCTTTTTTTAAATCATTTCCCAGATCCAGCCCTTTCTCCTATTCTCCCTGCCACTCTCTCTCTCACCCCAGGAACTCACAGTGTATGACCTGACATAACGCAATAGCTACCTGTGCGTTTTACAAAACGACTTAAGGCCCTGTATAATCTAAACCTTGCCTACCCCAGTATCTGACCTCATCTTGCAGCTTCTCTTTATGCTCTCTTCTCCAGTAATAGTCAGTTGTTTAACATTCTGTGGGTTCTTGTTTAGCTTTAGTACTATTATCCTACCACATGTATCCTGACACTAATTCTGCTCCACCTTTAAAAGTATCTCTTTAGTGAAGGCTGGGTAGTGCCTAATACACCCCAGGACAGAACTCTGATGGAAGCAAATTGTATGATATGGTTTGAGGTTTCCAACCTCCATCCCTTATTTCCTGACTTTCGGACATTTAATTCTGCAGCATAGATCCATACTTAACTTACTGGACCAGTAACAGGTATTTAGAAGGTGGAGGAAAAAGAGATACCTGGCCTTATCTAAAATGTCACGAAGTAGACAGCATTGCAGAGCTAGAAGCACCAAAGGCTTGTTCAGAAGTAATACCTGTGATTGAAAAACGAAGGAGCAAGATTGGGCAGGAGGCATCCTTACACCAAGATAGGGACCTAACAACCCAAAGCAAGGTGTGAAACAACAATTGCTGATTGCAGTCCTCCACTGGACAGAAATGTCTAGGCTGCTGTGACCCCAGCCAGTCAGTCATGGCCTGCAGGCCAATCCAAATGTAGGGTGGCTTTGACTCAAAAGCACAGGTCACCTCTATAATGCTGGATTTAACATGTTGGGGCTGTCAACTAGCCACACACCTCACAGCTGGGAGGAAATCCTTTCTCTAAGGGGAGCAGAACAGTGCATTTCTGTAATTGCCACTGTATGTCCCCGGTACTGTGTGGAGCAAATCTGCACCAATAACCAAGGATCTAGGGCCTGTCTTCCTGAGGAGAAGTTTAGAAGATGGAGGATAGGAGGATGAATTACTGTCTTTGTTTGTATAATTAGTCTCAAGGCTATAATTGGACTTCATTCTCTCCTCTCCCTCCCCAATTATCTACTGTAAATACCCCCTCTCTCTCAGCTACCTGATAATCTGAACATCATTCCTGAGGACACTGAGCTCCTGTTGACCATACTCTTCTTATGCAGCATCATTTCTCTCCTTCCATTCACAGTTGCAGATAGGCAAGAGAGAACCAAGAGAAACCTAAGAAGGTTGTCCAAGTCCCACAGATAGCCCTCCTACCTCCACTGTGTATCGACAGCCCACCTCCTCCTGCTGATCAGGGTAAGTTACCTCTAACTAGATGACTGTTTTTTCTTATTGCCTGATGGTCTCTGGATATAACTTACCCAAAGTACCCTGGTGACAGCCATAGTTTGTGTATGATGTGACATTTGCTGGGTCTCCTGGGAAGAATTTACTCCCTTTGGAAATCAGGACCTCTGACCTTGTAGAACCCTGATTTTCATGGATAGGAAGGACAGAATTCTCCAGTGAGTCACTGCAAATGATGATAAATGGATCTACTATTGCTTCTATTCCTTATTCACAAACCTATGGCATGTTCATATGGAGAGCATAGCACCATACAAATGGCTTTAGATATACCACATTCCGGATGACAATCTATCTTTGCAGAGTATTATTATTATTTAAAGTATAATATTATTGAAAAACCATTTCAAAGCTCTAGGAGGCCAGCTGCTTCTGGAAAGTGTGATCTGACATGGTCAGTAGATCTCATGTTCATGACACCACTTTTGCATGTCCCTCACTGTAAAGTGTCTCCCTCCCAGTCAATTGCTATATTTTGTGGGATCCAATGACTGTGGATCAGGTACTTCACAAGCCCTGGAATAATGGTGATGGCTGAGACTCTATGAGTAGAAACACCAAACTCATATCCAGAATATGTGTCTCTCCTGTGTAAATAAATAAATAAACCATCCAGGAAGGAAGCTTCCCAATGCTGCCAACTTTTCTTCCTTTCTTAATTTCTTTCTTTCTTTCTCTCTCTTTCTTTGTCTTCCTTTCTCACTTGCTTGCTTTTTCTTTCTTTCTCTCTCTCTTTCCTTTTCTTTCTTTCTTTCTTTTTCTTTCTTTCTTCCTTCCTTCCTTCCTTCCTTCCTTCTTTCTCCCTTTCTTTCTTTCTCTTTCCTCCTTTCCTCCCTTCCTCCCTTCCTCCTTTCCTTCTTTCTTCTTCCTTCCTTCCAGGGCAAATTAGCCTCTTTAGGAACTAGAACTGTGCCAAGTGCTCAGAATTGTTCTCTGTTGCTGGCAAATCAGGAATTGAGGCAGCAGTAGATCAGCCTTGGCAAGCAGGAGTCCATGCAGTTGAACGCGTTCCTAACCTCTGTCTCTTCCATCATAGCCATTTCCTTCATATGTTCATCCTGCCAGTGTCGGGGTGGACATCAACAATAGCTGGTTAACTTTAACTGGCCAAGTCATACTGTCTCCTTAGTTGCTTGGTGCATTTTCAGTGCTGGAAACATACTAGTTGATGTTCATGTGTGATGGGGATATGTTCACACTTTGTGCCCACTTTCATATGCCTTTCCATTGCTCATAAATCCATAGATTTTCTTACCTTGTGCCACATTTCCTTTCCCACAAGGCGGATGACTGATGCCATCACCTAAAGCTCCATGCAGAAGATCTTCCCTTCCCCTATCTTTCAAAGCCACCTCTGACTGTGGCTATAATGCAGCTGCCATTTATTTTTAGTCTCCAAGCCAACCCTTTCCTAAGTGAAGATGACAATGGGAGTGAGGTGAGGGAGGGGCACTGGTGCAATAGTGGTGGGTGACATGGGAGCCTGGGTTACTGCTCATACAGCTTGCTATGCCCTCTGTTCATGTTTGTGATTGGACCCTCACATACAATTTCTGCATTTCCATCTCGTGATGGATTTTTTTCCAAACCAAGCCAACTTTTTAACTAGAAACTGTGTCTTAATGGGCAATTCTGGGTCCATGATCACTTGGTGTTGCATGGTCAAACATTATGTTCCTACCATGGCTCTGTAGCATTTCAGAAGCTGTTTTTCAAAATGGGTTTAATTTAATTTTCTGCAACAGATGACATGGCTTTTCTCCATAACTCCAGTGGTCTACATTGGATTCTCCCATTGGAGCTTGCCATCTGATTCATACCACATCTTTTTCCACCATTTACATGTCCAGTATTGTAGAGTCTATCAAACTCCATGGCTTGCTATTATCATGATTAGCCTGACTTGCTATAGCCCTTTCCTGATCCTAACCTTATTCAAAGCTTTCTATTTCATCAAGGATATAGATCATACTTGTGTTTTACTAGTAGTGGAAATTATTCCCTCCACAATTAGAACCGGATGTTAGATACTATGATAGCTTCTCTGATGTAGGGGATGCAATATGTTGCAACTTGTCTTTTATGCTGGAGGAGATGTTCTGCATATCCCTGACTACTGGATGATAAAAACCTAATTGGAAAGTGATCAGATCAGATGCAGATCTGACAATGTCTCCACCAGTCCAATGAGGATATCTGGAGCAAAGACTAGCTGGTACAAAAGTCCTGTGTTGGGCAGAAATGACTAAGCCCTTCTGTTGCCACCTTGCACAGTGGCTGCGGCTTCTTTCTGAATATTAGTAGAGTTTATCTCCACCATCCAGCCACCTCTTGCTCATCTTGTTCAATTAGAATAATGCTATCAATTGACTAAATCAACACAATATTGGGGGGATATCCAGAAGATTCAGATCTCCTCAGACTGGTATAATAGTCCATAGGTCATTTAACTTACCTGTGGGAAAATTATAAATATACATTTTATCTATTCCATAAGAATGAATATGAGTGAGAACTGTTTCCTATCCTCTTTCCCAATTGGTATAAGAAAGAAGGTATTTACCAAATAATGTCTACATACCATAAAGCCTTACTGATCTGCTCTAGAAGGTACATCATTCAGCATAGCAATTGCAATTGGGGCTACTACTTGGTTGAGTTGTCCACAAATATTCTATAGAATTCACCTGGTTTCTGCAAGGGTAAGATTGAGTTGTGTACAGATGTTATTCAGAATTCATCCAGTTTCTACAGAAGCTAGAATGTCCAATCAACTGAGATATTTAAGAGTGACATTATTCTCCATGATTGACCATATACACTCCTCAACAAAAATATTGTCTTGATTTGACTCGATTTTAAAGTGTTCCACTTGGCCTTCTCCAACATGAAAGCTCTTATCTCACAGCCCAAAGCCATAATGTGTGGGTTGCTGAACCTTCCAAGAATGTCAATCCCATCATACATTAGAGAATTGGAAAAAAAGACCAATGGGTGGGTCCAAAAATCAGTGGACCCACTGTTCACTGTAAGTCCAATTTTTTACAAGACTTACTCTATTACATGATTCTCAAGTGACTTCACTTTTAAAAAGAGAAGCTATGATGATTCCTTGGGTTTCTTAGTATTGATGTCAAGTTGGAGTTTTTGTACATTTGTCATTGAAATGCTTGAGTCCCCTTTCTCAAGTCTATGGTCACTTGTATAAATGCTCATAGATTTATTTCAGGGTAATTACTGTAATGTATGCGTGTCATTTTCCTACAGTGGCCTTCCCTCTGGGAACCTGGGCATTTCTTCAATCAATGTGTTTCAGGCCTACAAACTTGCCCTGAAATTTAAACAAGAGATTATGATGTTTTATGAAAGAAACCACCTTCAGCCTCCTTCTCTTGCTATTGCTATATACTTAGCATACACAGATATTAATAAAATGAAGAAGACAGAGAAAGAGGGAGAGAGAAGTATTTTTCCTGCTTTGCTGGCTACCCCTCTATTTTGCTTCAAGAGATGTTGTGTTCCATTTGCCATTACCATAATTCTGTACTTCATCCTGGCTGCGACTCTGTCCTTGTTGAAGTTTATGATAATTGCAGTCTACTGGATTTGGTAGTTAAGAGCCATCACTTGACATCTATTGTCATGTCTGTATCATCTCCATGGCTACCAATAAGACAAACTGGATGACAATCTCCCTGCTACCAGCTCTTGCCTGAGGAGAGAGCCACCATTGAACTTAGTGATATTGGTGTCCACTTACCAGTCCATTCTGGTGTGTTCCTATGAAACAAAATCCTCAGATAAGTCTTTTATCATCATCTAAATATGACCATTCACACATGTCCTCTTCCTTGAGCCTTTTCATCCCCTTTCCTGCCATCTGTTACAGAAATTCAGGTGTTTCAACATTGCCCCGTATGCATATCTCTTTTACCAAGGTATAGAAGCCATGTCTGCTGCAAGTTTGATACATCCTCTGGGATCCTTACCAAGATTTGGAATCCTGAGAGAATGGCTTCTAATCAATAAACTCTCTTTTATTAAATCCTATTCTCCTTCCCCTTGAATTTGATCTAACACCCTTAGAATCTAGTCTCACGGGTACTCCTTGGCCACGGTCAGTTCATGCTGTTTATGTCTTGGAGCTCCTTTGGGTTATGGTCTCTTTCCTCCCTTAGGAATCCCAGCACCTCAATGGTCAGGGTTGTGTTGCTATTTAACCGTGAGTAGTAACCCTGATGGCCAGTGGAGGTGGTAAGGGCATTTCTTGACAGAAGCAGGCACCTGTTGGCTTGAGGAGGAAATGCCTGTCTGCATTGTCTCCCTGCACAGGTGAAGTGGTAGCTCTTAGTGGGGGATGGTGCAGAGAAGGCACTTCTGCAAACTCGTAAGATTCAGAGAAGTTTGAAATGTTAAATTCCTTGGGGCATGGCTCCTACTCAGATAACTTCATCTCACGTGTCAGGGTCACATGTTTTCCCAACTAGAGCCTCCAATTTTGTCATAACTGGCCTGCTTTGGTTGAACATTCAACCCTTTTTGATGTTAAGCTATGCTATTCAATGTAGTATTTACTGTTCTGTTTTCATTGCTCTGTCATCGTGTGAGATAAGGGCCTCTTTAAAAGCTACCGAAGAGATTCTCTCACTCTCACACTTAGTTTTCAAGTGTTTTGTTGTTGTTGTTGGTTTGGTTTGGTTTTACTTGTCATCATCTTATTATCCATGTATAGGGGAGCAATGCAACTTAGTAACAACTATGCAAATCCATTAATTATCTTCATGGTTGTTATCATCCCCAAAGCCTGAATCATCACACTGGATAGTTTACTCCCTTCCACTGCCACATTCTCCTAAATCATCACCAGTAAGGTTTTAAAAATTTGTTTGTCATCTTGTGCCAGGGGCTATTTGTGCTCCACCTGCTGGACAGGTGTAGTGGCCCAGTACCAAAACCTCATCTTCCTCCCTACTTTTATCAACTGTCATAGATCAGATTCCTCAGGAAGCAGACAGTGGACAGAGCTAAGAAGGAAAGCCTTACTGGGGACTAACATCTATAAAATAAAATAGTTCATATGCTGAAATATGTAGATCCACATATTTTATCATTTGTATTTATTTGTTTATTTATTTAGAGACAGAGTTTTACTCTTGTTGCCAAGGCTGGAGTGCAATGGCGCGATCTCGGCTCACTGCAACCTCCGTCTCCCAGGTTCAAGTGATTCTCCTGGCTCAGCCTCCCAAGTAGCTGAGATTACAGGCACCTGCCACCACATCCAGGTAATTGTTTTTTTTTTTGTTTTTTTTTTTTTTTTTGTATTTTCGTAGAGACGGGGTTTCACCATGTTGGTCAGATTGATCTTAAACTCCTGACCTCAGGTGATCCATCCACCTAGGCCTCCCAAAGTGCTGGGATTACAGGCATGAGCCACTACACCTGGCTCCCATATTTTATTTCTTTATAGCTACACACTGTAGTGATTTTTGTATTACTTTTGAATCTCTACACATTTGAAACAACCTCAATGTGAAATTTTAGCTATTTCAAGATATCTTGCAATTAGGATTCAAAGAAAAGTAGTTTTCCTGCCAAGATTTCTCCCTTTGTTATCTCCTCGTTCCATCAGAAGCCATTCAGTCTATTATAGAACTGGAGGAGTGCTTAGAGCTGCCCCCTTGCATGGAGTGTTAAATCATTGGCCATCTTTTCCAATATGTATTTGCACACAAAGGCCTAGTATAAAGGTTAAGAATCTATCTTGATATTATCACTTGGGTAATCAAAGAAGTAATTACAAAAATGCTCTTGGAAGAGAAGCAGCATGATTCAGTCTTGGAAAAGCAATTTATTTGCTGTTCTTTTTTTAAAAAAAGCAGATTTGGCAAGGGTCCATGATTAATTTAACATTTAGTCAACATAGCAATGAATGGGAAAGTCTTTCTCTGATAGACAGGTTATTACAATCAAGTCGAGAAATGATTGCATATTTAAACATGTGATTATATCATAGTTCATATGCTGAATATATGAATTACTAATTAGGACAGCTCCAATGCTTAGGACATAACACATACACCCGAGTAATATCTTTTTGTTTCACATCTTTCTGATGAATTACTTCCCACTAAATTATTAAATCGTAAGTCCAAAGAATACTGAATTAGAAAGAAGCAGTGAGAACATCTACACCAGCAATTTTCAGTGTGTTCCATGGAACCCTAGGGCTCCACAAAAATGACTCAAGGATCCACAAAAAGGAAAAGGAAAACCAAGGAAGAAAAGTTACAAGTTCCCTGACCTACTTCAACTTGAGCAAAACCTTTTACAGAGTTTGAAATCTAGTAGAGCTGCTAAAGAAGCTCAATTTTTTTCTAATTTAATTATTTTTTGAGACAGGGTCTTACTTTGGCACTCAGTCTGCAGTGCAGTGGCATTGTTACAGCTCGCTGCAGCCTCCAACTCCTGGGCTTAAGAGATCCTCCCATCTCTCCAGTAGTTGGGACTACAGATATGCACCACCACGCCTGGCTAATTTTTTAATTTTTTGTAAACACAAGATCTCTATTTTTCGCAGGCTGGTCTTGAACTCCTAGACTCCAGTGATCCTCCAACCTCTGCCTCCTAAAGTGCTGGGATTACAGGCATGAGTCTGTAATTTAATTCCTGAAATACATATTAATGCGAAGCAGACTCTCTACATGATCATCTTGTCCTTGCCTGAGTTGCTCACATGATATGGCTCTTTCTACTTTTGAGGCTGTCAATTCTATTTTTTTTTTGACAAGTCTCAAATAGGTCTTTTCTGATTTGGACACAAATATGTATCTCTACAGTGTACATTCTGTACTTGCATGTAATGTTTGGAGTCATTACAAGTATTTCCTTATGTGTGTTACCAGTTGGTTTTCCATGGAACCCTGACTCAGAGATGGAGTTTAGGGTGCAGAGTGTTTGTTAGGGAATGCTCTTAGAATCAATGCCTTTTGGAGAGTGGGAAAAGGTTAGGAAGAGGAGGAAGTCAAGAAGTACTGCTTATACAAAACTAACCCCACAAGGAGCTCTACAGCTAAAATCAAGCAACTTACTTGATTGAGCAAACTCAGAATCCAACTCTACACATCCTGTACCAATTTTGCTATTATTCTTTGCTTGTAGTTCCTCTAGGGAATGGTCTTCTGACTGTCTTATCAGGTTCAGCACATCTCAAGCTGTTATAGGTCTAGTGTCCAGGATGAGAGTGAAGTGACATCCAGAGGAAACTCTTGTTGTCTTTCAGAGAAGAAATGTCTGAATTGCTTTCCAGCAAGAGGAGCTTTCTAGCTTTTCAACTGTGCAATGTGGGCCACTGCTGTAGGCTCAGTAGATTCAGGAAAATATGCAAAATCAAGATTTTCAGGTTCATCAACTTAGCTGTTCCCATTCCGTATTTTTCCTGTCATATAGTATCTGCTCTTACAAATTTAACATCTAATCTGTCCTCTATCCAACCTAGATTCTGACCTTGGCATAGCAAATCTGCTTTGGCTTTAAGTTAATCTGACTAGTAAATCCTGGTCCTGTGGCTCAGCGTTCTCTGCTGTCTTGAACAGGAGAGGAGGACTTCTTTGTCTGCTGCCAAAGATGCCCTCTAGCTTTCCTACAGACTTCCAATTGTCCATTAATCACTCTCAGCCCCTTATTGTATTGGTTTAGAGAGTGGCAGGATCCTAAAACAGCCACATCTTCTACTGCTTTTGTAGCTACTATATCCTCCATTTGAATCAGTGTTCCAATACACTGCAGGAGCTAGTGTATTTCTGTCCAATACATCCGAATTCACAGCAAGTAAAAGTTTAAAAGTTGGACCACTATATTTTGCCAGGGGCTGTCTGTTCTCCACCTACCACTCATGCATGTTCACTACCAGCTAGCCAGTGAATGACCCAGGCCAAAAGTGCCACCTGAAGAACTACTGTCCCAGATCACTCCTGGCACCAACTCCAGAGGTTTGTTTCTTCTGGAAGCAGACTTTTGTTAGGGAGTAGTCTTGGGATTAACACCTGTGTCAGGAAGAGAAAGGAAGCAGGATTGGGCTGAGGGAAAATTCAAACTGAAATGCAGACCCAATGACAGCCTTGATAGATTGGATGGGGATCTCTGTAGTTAAAATGGCACATAAAAGTTACCTCACATAGGAATGAAATAGCCTAACTGTTATATTCCCAACTATCACTGGATTTGAGCCACTTAAGGAACAGTGGAACTATGGGCAAAGTAGTTCTCTGCAGACATTATGCTGGTTGCTTTACCTCATTTATTCTCATATTAAATGTGAAAGTTTCCTTTTCATTTTTTTTCATTCATTTACAATTATTCAAAAATCTTAGATTTGTGAAACTATCTTAGGTGTCAAGGGCCTGTGGAAAAGGATATATTTTAGCTTGTAGTTTCTGAGATGAGTTGACAATTCAGCTATGTCTTCAAGGACAAGAAGCCTACACAGCATCACCACCATCGCCACATAAATATTGATATCTCAAGCTTAACATATTTAGATTCAATCCTTTCCTCTTACTCATCTCAGTTATAGCAACTCCACCTACTAATTGCTCAGGTCAAAATCTTTGGAATAACTTTTGTTTCATGCCCCATCCTTGTTTTATCTTTATTTTATGTCCCACATCTAATCCTTGTTTTATGCCCTACATCTAATCCTTCATGAAATCATGTTGGCACCATCTTCAAAATTCAGTAAAAATATAATCATCTCTCACCATATCTAATAGAACAGCCCTGGTCTGAGCCACCATTATATGTCACCTGGATTACTATAGGTCTCTCTGATTCTATCCTTGATTGTTTATAATCTATTCCCAATATATCAACTGGAGTAATAACTTTATAATCAAAACCCTGCATTGGCTTCTTATTTCACTTATGGCACAGATTAAAAGCTTTCTCAATGATCTGTCTTCTCACATGCTTGCTCTGCTTCTAGCACATAGATTAGTATATCCCATGTATGGAGCAGTCATGAGAACTGAAACTACTGCAGGAGGGAGCAAAGCAGGAAAGGCTTTATATGATACAGCAACATGACTGGACATTTTTCTCTTTAAGAATCATGGAAAGACTTTGAAGAAGCCTTTCAACAAAGAAAGGAAAATGACTAGATAAGTCATGGAAAAGATTTGTTTGAAAAGATAAGCTGATAGCTCATATTAAGCATGGACTAAGGAGGGGAACACAGGAACTACAAAAGAGAGTTAGAGGTGTTGCAATAACATGGATGAAAGAAGATGAGAGCTTGAAATAGGGCATCAACAACAGAGATAGAAGAGACAATCAGAGTGTAGAGTGGTCAGAGCTTAAGTGATACTTAGAGAGTATATAATTGTTTATATAATTCATATATATATATATCATGAATATATAAGTATATACTTAGAGAATATGTAATTCAATTTCTTTGAGGAATTGAATGATTTGAAGAGAAGATAAGTAAAAGAGATTTCCAAGATCCTGTGTCGCGCAAGTGGGATAATATGGGTGCCATTATTAAGATAAGCAGCAAAAGAAAAGACACAAATTAGAGAACAACATGCTTTCTATTTGAGATATGTTAAGTTGAATGTACCAGCTTATCCCATAAGTGAGATATTCTAGAAAGAAGTCAACCAGACAGTAGAAATTATAGAACTGAAATTCAGAAAACAGATCAAAGATGGGCATGTTGATATTGGGAATGTTAAAAAAAGAAACTTTAGATAAATTTAGCAGTGATTACTCGAGCAAACAGGTTTATGAACTGGGCAGCACTCAGAGCAGAGAGGTGCAGAGAGCTCCTTTCGGTAGTGTGAGCCTCAAGCTTTTATAGGCCAAACACAGAAGAAAAGTAGAGAAACACCTGAATGGCTACAGCTAGGTGGGCATGATGTGATTTTTTTTGACAAGTCTCAAATAGGTCTTTTCTGATTTGGACACAGATATGTATCTCTACAGTGTACATTCTGTACTTGCATGTAATGTTTGGAGTCATTACAAGTCATTACAAGTTGGTTCCTGTGATTGGTTGAAACCCAGCTGCATGTGATTGGAGGAAACTCTGCTCTTTGTTATATTCCTAAGTTAGGCTTCAGTTTGTTTGCCTACTAAGAATCTGGTTTGTTACGTAAGAACTCAAAGTTCATAGACAGCCATAGGCTAATACCCTCCTACTTATTTAATAGGATTCAGCATGGCAATTTAATTCAAAATGGCAATTTAAATCATGAAGATAGTCTTGGGAATGTCAATATTTAGATATAGCAGAACTAGAGAATCACTCACTCAAAATTGACAGAAGAAGCTATAGAAGTTTAGAGTGCAAATTCATCACTTTTTGATCTCCAAGTTATTGCCAGTGAAGAAAAGACACAGGCAGCTACGTGGAGATCAATGGATTCCATTATTCATGTGCCAATAATGCTTAAAACACACTACTCAGAAAGTTCAGTCTACCTAAAGTACTATCCCTCAATGTTTCCTACAGACAATGATTCTGTGCTACCACACCAATGCGCTTCTGGCTATATTTGGTCAATGAGTAACCCTGGTGGAAGATGGAAGGCATAGGAACAAAGAAAGAAGCCAATTTTTTCTTCCTCTTTTTCTGTGGTTTGTAGTCACGTTATTATACCAGCTGAGTCTCCATAAACGTTCCAGGTTCTAACTGGATGCTCTCTTTCTCTTTGGAATGGGGCAGCCATCTTTCTGATTCTGGCTCACACTAAACAGACCCAGCCCACGGGTTCTGCTAACACCACCTCCTTCCTCTCTTTGTCCCTCCACTCCCAGAGGGTTAGCAACTTCTCAACATTACTGAAGTCTCTTTTGTGTTGTTTTCTGTTTGTTTGTTTGCTTGTTTGTTTTTCATCATGCTTTAGTTGGCTTCTCACCCCTTGCATCACCAATTAATTACCTGTACTAAATTTGAATTACCTAGAGTGGTCCCTGTTTTCTTGAACGGATATGATGATGCTGGCTCATATATTTTTAAAACATATTTAGAAATTAAAGCCAAAATATTAAAAGCCTCCTACTAGCTATGTGTCTCAGACAATAACCACCCCCCCACCCCCCAAAAAATGAAAAGAGTCAATTTTTCTCTGTTTTAAAGTGGCCTGATCTGCCATACCTATGTAGTGGAAAGTGAGAAACTGAAGGAAAGGAGCAGAGAGAATAGGTTTATTTCCTACCCAAAGACAAGGAGCACAATTTGAGTCAATGAGACTCAATTCTGGGGGCAGAAAAAGAAAGATCCATGAACTTCCTTTCAGGACTAAGAACTTACCTTCTGACCAATAAAATCAGGGATCTTCACTCTCTCATCAATAAGACAAATCATCTCCAATGTGAGTAGATTAGTCCTTTGTGTTTTCCCTATGAAGGTCTAAGACACAGGATAAGGGAAACATTTGCATGATCCTTCTCTCCACACTATCTTTAAAGAAATAGAGTGACTAGCACATTTTCTCTATTGAAAGTTATGGCCTGGAAAATTAATCCCTTCCTGCAAGTAACTAGGGAACCAGGAAAAACTGGTGCGGCTGAGTCCAAAGAGAAAGTGAATTTTAACAAGAGGCAAGATCAATAAGATTAAATATCCCAGAAACCTCAAGTTAAAATAGCAATTTCAGATTAGTTATAGGATTCACCAACTAGAAAGTCTTTGATGAGTTTTAATGAGAAACTTCAGAGATATAATGGAGGTATTAACCAAATGCCAATAACTTGGGAATCAAATTGCAAGAAAGTGATTCCAGTATGGCTACATAGTTCTTTCAAGCAGTTTAGCAGGGAAGGGTAGACAAACATGAACAAAAGAATGAAAAGAAGAATAGACAGGACTTTTCTGTCAATCAGAAATACTTGTGTATGTTTACATGCTGAATGGAAACAGCCAACGAAGAAGAAAAGTTGAAGTAGAGGAAAAAGATTTGTTAATGAAGCAGGAACACTCAGGGTCCAAGAGATAAAACAATGCTAGATGTTGTGGATAGATGAATTACAGAAGGAAGAAATTTCATTCTCCCGAGACAAGAAAGTGAGAAGAGATTGGTAGAGACAGAAACCAATTTGGTTAATTCCCTTAAATATCATTAATCACTTTCCTTCTTAAATTAATTTATGGCACATATTACTGTAGTCAAAGAGCTTGATAAGTTATACATAATCTGTTATCTCACTGGTTTAATTTTTTAATTTTTAATTTTTAATTTAATTTAATTTTATTTTATTTTATTTATTTTTGGGTGTTTGATGGACTTTTGCTCTTGTTGCCCAGGCTGGAGTGCAGTGGTGTGATCTTGGCTCACTGCAACCTCTGCCTCCTGAGTTCAAGGGACTCTCCTGCCTCAGCCTCCCGTGTAGCTGGGATTACAGGCTCCTGCCACCACGCCCAGCTAATTTTTGTATTTTTAGTAGAGACACGGTTTCATCATGTTGAGACCACCAGGCTGGTCTCAAACTCCTGACCTCAGGCAATCCACCTGCCTTGGCCTCCAAAAGTGCTGGGATTACAGGTGTGAGCCACCAAGGCTGGCTATCTCACTGATTTAATATAATTCCAGCCAAAGGAGGAATCTTCCCATTATTGCCTGGTGGATGAAGTCACTTCTCTTTACTACTTCTCTCATCTTGCATGTCTCCATCATTTCTATCTGGCCAACATAGAGCAGAGAAATTTGTTTTGCTGGCCTTTGTGTCAAACCAGTAGATTCCATGATGTACATATTAAGGAATTAAATGAAAAATAGTTCTATGTTAAACAACATAAAATGCTTTTCTTTACTGTAAAACATATTGAAGGTCTTATTATTGTCTCAAGAGAAGTAAACAAAATGCAGTGTTCCCTACCATCACTAGACCGTAGAGGTTTTTATTAGTGGTAATCATAATTGATAAATATTCTTGGCAGCATCCTTTGATGCTGCAGTTGCTGCCTCTGTAGAAAGTCATGCAAGGTGTCCCACTTTCTGGGGCTTTTTTAGTGAAGACAGTCCCAGTGATGTTGTATTCCCCTGGGTCTCCAAACATATTTCTCAAAAATGTCATAAAAATTTTTGTGTTGAAATGAATTGTAACATTCTTTTCAACCACTGGATTGGAAAAAATGATTTGAGCAGGAAAAATTCTCCATACCTTCACTATTACAATGGCTGAAATCTAAAATGTAGACAATGCCAAATGCTGGCAAGGATGCAGAACAACAGGAACTCTCATTAATTGCTGGTGGGAATATAAAATGATGAAGCCATCTTGGAAGGATATTTGGCAGTTTCTTATAAAACTAAACATATTCCTACCATATAATTCATTAATTGCACTAATTGATATTTACCTGAGGGAGCTAAAAACTTATGGCCATACAAAACCTGCACACTGATGTTTACAACAGCTTTATTTGTAATTGCCAAAGCTTGGAAGCAACCAAGATGTCCTTTAATGGGTGAATTAATACTTAAACTGTGGTTCATCCAGGCAATAGAATACTATTCATTGCAAACACAAAATAAGCTAGCAAGACATGAAAATATATTACAAAAATTAAATAAATATTATGAAAGTGAAAGAAGCCAATCTTAAAAGGCTGTATATTATATGATTTTCACAATATAACTTTCTGGAAAAGGCAAAACTATGAAGGTAGTAAAAACATCAGTGATTGTGTAATTGCCAGGTGATAGAAGAGAGGGAGGGATAAACAGGAGGATCATAAAGGAATTTTAGGGAAGTGGAACTACTTTGTATGATACTATAATGGTGGATAACTGCCATTATACATTTGTCTAAACTCATAGGCTGTCAACATCAAGAGTGATTCCCTAAATGATGAACTTTTATTGGTAATGATGTACTAATGTAAGCTCATTGATTGTAACAAATGTACCATTTTGCCTGAGGATATTTGTAGTGGAGGAGGCTATTCATGTGTGACAGCAGGGCATATATGGAAAATATCTGCACTTTCGGTTTGAGAATTATCTGCACTTTCTGTTCAGTTGGTTATAATCCTAAAGCTTCTCTTAAAATATAAGTGCTTCATCATCCATTAATTCATTGATGGACACGTGGATGTGTTCTATATCTTAACACTTGTGGTGTATATACACAATGAAATATTATGGTGCTGGGAAAACTGGCTAGCCATATGTAGAAAGCTGAAACTGGATCCCTTCCTTACACCTTATACAAAAATTAATTCAAGATGGATTAAAGACTTAAATGTTAGATCGAAAACCATAAAAACCCTAGAATAAAACCTAGGCATTACCATTCAGGACATAGGCATGGGCAAGGACTTCATGTCGAAAACACCAAAAGCAAAGGCAACAAAAGCCAAAATTGACAAATGGGATCTAATTAAACTAAAGAGCTTCTGCACAGCAAAAGAAACTACCATCAGAGTCAACAGGCAGCCTACAAAATGGGAGAAAATTTTCACAACCTACTCATCTGACAAAGGGCTAATATCCAGAATCTACAATGAACTCAAACAAATTTACAAGAAAAAAACAAAGAACCCCATCAAAAAGTGGGAGAAGGGTATGAACAGACACTTCTCAAAAGAAGACATTTATGCAGCCAAAAGACACATGAAAAAATGCTCATCATCACTGGCCATCAGAGAAATGCAAATCAAAACCACAATGAGATACCATCTCACACCAGTTAGAATGGCGATCATAACAGGAAACAACAGGTGCTGGAGAGGATGTGGAGAAATAAGAACACTTCTACACTGTTGGTGGGACTGTAAACTAGTTCAACCCTTGTGGAAGTCAGTGTGGCGATTCCTCAGGGATCTAGAACTAGAAATACCATTTGACCCAGCCATCCCATTACTGGGTATATACCCAAAGGACTAGAAATCATGCTGCTATAATGACACATGCATGCGTAGGTTTATTGCGGCACTATTCACAATAGCAAAGACTTGGAACCAACCCAAATGTCTAACAATGATAGACTGGATTAAGAAAATGTGGCACATATACACCATGGAATACTATGCAGCCATAAAAAAAATGATGAGTTCATGTCCTTTGTAGGGACATGGATGAAATTGGAAATCATCATTCTCAGTAAACTATCTCAAGAACAAAAAACCAAACATCGCATGTTCTCACTCATAGATGGGAATTGAACAATGAGAACACATGGACACAGGAAGGGGAACATCACACTCTGGGGACTGTTGTGGGGTGGGGGGAGGGGGGAGGGATAGCATAAGGAGATATACCTAATGCTGAATGATGAGTTAATGGGTGCAGCACACCAGCATGGCACATGTATACATATGTAACTAACCTGCACATTGTGCACATGTACCCTAAAACTTAAAGTATAATAATAATAATAATAATAATAAAATGCAATATGCAAAAAAAGAGAAATATTATCAGCCACAAAAAAAGAATAAAATTTTGTAATTTGCAACAACATGGATGAGCCTAGAGGACATTATGTTAAGTGAAATAAACTGGGCACAGAAAGACGAATATTGCATGTTTTCACTCATATATGGTAGCTAAAAAAGTTGATCCCATTGAAGTACAGAGTAGAATAGTGGTTACCAGAGCCTGGGAAGAGGAGTGGTGAGGGGGAAATAGGGAGAGGATGGTTAATAGGTACAAAAATTGCAGTTAAATAAAGAAGAATAATTTCTAGTGTTCTATAATACCATAGGGTGACTATAGTTAACAATAATTTATTGCATATTTCAATATAGCTAGAAGAGAGGATTTTGAATGTTCTCAAAAAGAAATGATCAATGTTTGAGGTGATGAATATTAAAATTACCCTGATGTGATCATTACACATTGTTTGCATGCACTGAAATATCTAATGAACCCCATACATATGTATAATTTTTAAGCACTAATTAAAATTTTTAAAAGTATAAAATGCCAAAAAAACTGCAAATGTTTTTTAAAAAGTGTTTCATACTCATAATCAGAACTTTAACCACCCCTAAAGATCTGCTTCCAAGCTCTCTATAAAACTATTAAACTAAGCACAGCCCAAGAAGGGTGGCCCCCTTGAAAACAGCAAACTCTGCAGTGGCATCATGACGAGATATTTTCCAGGGTAACTTCTACAGTCAAATATTTTAGCGAAGACAAGTCATGACTTTCTGATTACCTTCATCTGCTAGTTGCCCACAGAGCTTTAGAAATATCAAAGTTGAAAGACTTCTTATCACACCATTTCTCAAAACGTGTCCGAGAACCCACTTGAGTTAGAATTATCTAGGTTGCATATGTTAAAACAAGCAACTGTGATCTTAACAGTAATACTCCCAAAGCCCTGAAATCTGTCTTTCTAGTGAATTCCCTAAAATTTTTTTGTAAAAAGTCTGATAATTACTGGGTCAGAAATTCTCTAATCTGATTTACCTCACTATTTTTCAAATTTGTTGAGATGTAACATGCAGAAAAGAACACAAATCCATGAATTTTAAGAAAATGAATATATCTCCATACATAGCTGATACAGTGACTATATCAGAACATGAACCAGACTTGAACCCTAGAAATCCCTTTACACCCCCTTCCAGCCTCTGCATCCTAGGAAGAATTAACCACTCTGCTGATGTATAATGTCATCAATTTGTTTTGACTATTTTTGAACTCTATGTAAGTAAAATAAAGTAATAGGTACTTCAGGAAAACTGACTTATTCTCCTCAATGCTATTTTGTGTGATTCATTCATACTGTTCTGTTTAGTTGTAGCTTGCATCTGTTCTTCACTGTGCAATAGTCTACTGCATGGATATACCATATCATTATCCTTTCTATTATACACAGACATTTAGATTATCTCCGGTTTTTGCCTATTGCAAATAAGGCTGCTATGAATATTTTTATACATGTCTTTGGCACACATAGGTGCATACTTCTGTTGGGTAATATAAGTAGGGATAGAATTACTAACTCATAAGGCTTTAGTTTTCTGGGTTTTTATATTTCAAAAAGATTGTACCAAGTTAAAGTCCAACCAGCAAGCTATCAGGATCTAGCGGCTCCTCATCCTCGACACCCTCACTTGGTATCATTTGTCTTTTTCATTTTACCCATTGTAATTTGGTATACCAATATCACATTATGATTTTAATTGTATTTCCCTAATGACTAATTAAGCGCTCTTTGTTGTATTAATTGGATATTTCAGTATCCTGTTTTACAAAGTGCCTGTTCAAGTCTTTCAACTATTTTTTTTAAATTGGGTTGTCTGCCTTTTCCCTAATTGTAGCAGTCATTTATATATTCTGGATTCAAGTCCCCTGTTAGATATACGTTATGTAAATACAGTTTCCAATTGTGTATCTTGGATTTTCACTCTCTAAAGTATTGAGTGAACATTTTGAACAGAAATTCTTAATTTTAATGTGTTCAAGTGTATCATTCATCACTTTGTGTGTCTTAATTATTTGTCTACCTTACATTCATGAAGATATTCCCCTTATTTTTCCAAAAACATTAGTGTTTTATCTTTTATATTAAGGTGACCTATTCAAACCGAATTGATTTTATAAAACAATTTTTGTATCATGTGCAGTAAATATCTCCCCTTATTTTTATAAAAGAAAGGAAAAAGAAGAAACCTAAAGAGGGCCAAACCTGCCCAAGATTGCCCACCTGGTATGGAGGAGGCTGGTTGTGTTAGAAGTGACTTGCTACTACTTTCTGTTTATTCATATGATTATTTTTGCTCTCAGCATTAATTTCTCTAGGCAAAACAGCCTCACAAACTTATGGTTATATTTAAGGTTCTACTTCCTGAGCACCATTCTGATCTAAACAACCTCTAACTTCCATATTCTTTACATTTAAGGTAAAACAAGGTTGTCAAAAGGCGCTCAGCCCCCTAATACATGGATCATATATGTAGTACCACTTTCTAATATAACTTTATATTATGGTCCAAAAATACTCTGGTTCCATTCTAGTCTTTGTCGTTAGTGTATTATCTACAGAGAACAAATAAATTTACCTTTGTTTTCTTATTTGTAAAATGAAGACATAGGATGAGACTAGCCCCACATTGCCTCTCATTTAAAAAAATAAGAAAAACTATGATTTTATTATTTATTTTATTTTGAAAATAGTCTCTCTGTAATTATTGCAATGCATGACACATTCATTTTCTTCTTCTTCATTCATTGCAAAATAAGAATGACTGGATATTATAACAACTGAAGAGCATTCTGTGAAAGCAACTCAAAGTATTTAAATTCTTGCAATCTATAAAAAGTATCTTATCTCCTTATTGCAGTATGCCAAAGGACTTCCATTTTAAAATCCAACTCTAGTCTGACACCTTCATTAACCATGCAGATGTGTTGTTTGATGTGTTATTCCTTCCTAAAAATCCCGGTATCCAATCATGCAGGAAAGAAAGATTGAGAGTAAGACCCAAAAAAATGAGTTTTATTAATGATTACTGCTGGTTTGTATGCATATCTCAGTTCATATCCTGAGGAATTCTTTTTCACTCCATCCATTTTTATTACTGTCTTGTATTGTGTTACCACCTCATTATCTGTCTGAAAGACTGATTCAAAGTGAGGTTTAACATGCTGAGCATTTGGACAGCAAAGAGCAAGATTTTTTCTTTTTTCTAGTAGGAAATTCCTGGGAGGTCTCTGGCCACTTTCTTTTTATCACTGACAAGTTGGTTTTGATATTTGAGAATATAGAGATCAATACCGACTTAGCTGTCAAAATGACTTGATAGAAGAAACACTCTAATATTGTGCCAGGAATAATACCTCATATCTTCAAGACCCAAGAAATAAACTTTTTGACAATTTTCAAGTGCCCCCAGGGGAAGATCCCTTGGTATAACCTCAAGGTATTTAAAGAAAGCATTTTTATCCGATTCTAGAACAGACACACTAAAAGCCCTAAGACCTGATCTAGATATTATTGAGATAGTATTAGGAATCCATGAGATGCTTCCACTATTTTAAATTGCCTATAGAAAAAAAAATGGTATCTTATGGGCAAACAGGCTGCCCATGGCAAATAAAATTACATATCCCTTTACTATTGGAAATTTTTAACAAATCATTTTCATTGCACTTATTCTCACTCAGGTCAGAAACCATGATTGGAAGATAAATTCTAGTAATAAAAAAAGGGGAAATGAATTAAATATCATTTAACAGACTTAGTTTAAAAGTCAGTCCTCAGTATTCTGTGTCTTTATTGCAGTGGTGGTTACAAATGTCTCGGAATTTGTCAACATAACAACCTGTACACCAAAAAGAGTATATTTTAATCATACATAGATTTAAAAAAATATGTTAAGTGAATAATTGCAAAACAAAGTAAGGGTGATACAGGGAAGCTTTGGTGTTGAGATATGATCCTAAGAAGTCACTTTCAT
Source organism: Pongo pygmaeus (assembly GCF_028885625.2). Classification (NCBI taxonomy): domain Eukaryota; kingdom Metazoa; phylum Chordata; class Mammalia; order Primates; family Hominidae; genus Pongo; species Pongo pygmaeus. Next base: position 62,126,624 of record NC_072391.2, read on the forward strand.
AGATGGAGGACAAAGTGCTTTCTTCCAAGGCAACAAGGTAGGAGGAGAGAGCACTTTGGTTGGGACTCAGAGAGTCAAGGGTCTTGATGGAGAGAAGTACACAGGTATGTTGTGGTCACACCATCAACAAGATACCTTTGTCCACCATCAGCCCTTGGGGAACCAAGGTAGATCAAATCAGGAGCCAGGAAGCAGAGCTGGACACCTGAAGTGTCAACAGTTGATTCTCTAAACAAAGAGATAGGGTAAAGGTGGCACAAGACAACAGGGACACCTAAAAGGAGCATGGCCAGGTGGAAGCGGAAGACCTCAGATGCAGAGCCTAGACCTAAACCCACAATCAAAAGATATCAGGGAAGACTTTGCTTTATTCTATTTGTTTTTACCTTTTATTGTTGTTATTTTAAGTTCCGGGGTACATGTGTACAATGTGCAGGTTTGTTACATAAGTAAACATGAGCCGTGTCCTCAAATTAAGGAGTTCTAGCTCCCAGCTTTGCAATAATGGCAGTGTGAGCTTGCTTATTCTCTCTTGACTTCAGTTTTTTTCATCCATTCCCCAAATAGGAAGACTGGGGTGGATCATTATCCTGGTCTCTTCTCATTGAGAACATTATGTAAACTCAAAGAACAAGTCTGAATCTCCCTTTTATAAGCATTGCCTCATGTATACATTATGCCTAAGCATTGCTAAAATACGCATATAAAAGTCTTTGTGATTGAAAAAAAGTATCTCCTCACTTGGTTTGCAGTCTTCAGCCTGCTTTAATTTCTCTCTATGAAGCAAACAGAGACATAAAAAGCCAGGCAGGTTTAACATAGGTCCAGTTGTGATTAGTTTTTGCCCTCCCCTCCCTGCCATTTTACTTAATTTTGGAAGTGTCAGGTAAGGTGTATGGACTCCAAAGGGCTTTAAACAGGTCCAACCAGGCCTTGGTAATGCAGGTGTTAGAATTAGGCACTGGTGTGGTCAGCTGCACAAACAGAGTTATATGAAAACCAAGTAACTGGGAAGGAACAAGCCAGTTGGTTAAGTGGCTATTTCTGCTGCCCTCTGCCCCAAAGGCCTTCAGATCAGCTATTTCATTCAATCCTATCGGATGCTCTTTGGGGTAGATAGTGTCAGTGCTATTGTGCAAACTAAGAACGGGGGGCTCAGAGTCTTGAAGTTACTGCTTCAAAATATATGTCCAGGGAGAGTGGTGCTGCCTCAGAACACAAAGATGAGAATGTAGGGCTCTCCCAGGAAAGCTCATGGACAAGAAATGAGGCTGAATGATTTGAAACAAAGGTCACAATAGCATCCCATGTTCCCAAAAATCACAGAAGGAGCTTGCAAAATATGAAGATTCCAAGGCCCCCATAAGATATTTTGGGGCAATAAGAATAATGAGGTCCAGGGTTGTACATTACCTTGCTGCAAGATGTACTATTTGGGATGAAGACGAAGAATCCATTTAGCCAGGTCACAGGTAATAATTGTGTCTCACTGAAGAAAGTGATAAGCTAGTCATTCAGAGTCACAGGGAATGAAAACAGACAAAACTTGGAATAAAATATCTTCACAATTATACACCTATTAGAATGGCTAAAATCAAAAACACTGACATCAAATGGTGAAGGAATGTGGAGCAAAAGAAACTCTCTTTCATTGCCATTGGGAATGCAAAATATTACATCTGCTTTGAAAGATAGTATAACAGTTTTTTTACAAAAGTAAACATACATTTACGATGTAATCAAGCAGTCATGCTTCTAGGTATTTACCCAAACGAGTTGCAAACTAATAGCCATGCAAAAACCTGTGTAAAAATTTGTATAGTAGCTTTATTGCCAATTGTCAAAATAAAAAAGTAACCAAGATGTCCTTCAGTAAGTGAACAGACAAACTGTAGTATAGCCATAAAATGGAGTATCACTCAATGATAATAAAAAAATGAGCTATCAAGCCACCAAAAGACTTGGAGAAATATTAAATGCTATTACTAAATAAAATCAATCTGAAAAGGCTACATGCTGTATAATTTCAACTACATGACATTTGAGAAAAGGCAAAACTTGGGAGACAGTAATAAGATCAGTGCCAGGGCCTTGGCAGTGGAGGAAGGAGGTATGAATAGGTGGAACACAGAGGATTTTTAGGGCAGTGAAATCTATGATACCATAGTGGTAGATACACATCATCCTGTATTTGTCAAAACCCATTGAATATACAACAAAAAGAGTGAATCCCAATGTAAACTACAGATTTACTTAATAATATTATACAACAATATCGACTCAGCAATTGTAACCAATGCACTACGTCATGCAAGATGTTAATCATGGGGGAAACTGTTGGGGATGGGACGGACTGAGATGGCATATGGGAATTGTCTGTACTTTCCACTTAATTTTTCTGTAACCATACTATTGCTCTAAAAAATTAAAGTCTATACATTAGTAAAAATAAACATGAATTGGCTTGGCACAGTGGCTCATGCCTGTAATCCCAGCACTATGGGAGGCCGAGGCGGGTGGATCACCTGAGGTCGGGAGTTTGAGACCAGCCTGACCAACATGGTAAAACCCCATCTCTACTAAAAGTACAAAATTAGCCAGGCATGGGGGCGCATGCCTGTAATCCCAGCTACTCAGGAGGCTGAGGCAGGAGAATTGCTTGAACCCAGGAGGTGGAGGTTGTGGTAAGCCGAGATTGTGCCATTGCACTCCAGCCTGGGCAACAAGAGCAAAACTCTGTCTCAAAAATAATAATAATAATAATTAAGATTTTTTTTATGAAGTCTCAGGCTGCCTTATAGCATTATCTTAGGCTAAACAACTCTTCTTATGAAGAGATCCATCCCATGAGAGCTGCTGGATTGTGTTGGAGTAGAAGTATGTCTCGAAAGATCTCAAATTGTCAGAGGTCTGAATTCCTTAATACAGTTATGCAAAAATCCCCATGAGTGTGGTGACCTCACCAAGGACACTGAGTTTTCTTATTGGTAAGTGGACATCTGATAAATGTCTCTCTCCAGTGTCCTCCCTCATGCCATGGAATTCCAATAGATCTGTCTGTCATAGAGCCTTTGGCAGCAAAGAAAGGCCATTGACCCAGGCCTGGTCAATCATGGCAATTCATTCCTTCCTTCTGTATGCAACAGAATTGATCTAGGGGCAGACATTAACCCAAGCAGAGCCAATCATAGCTCTTCTATAAGATTTAATACAGAAAGCTGAGAGAAGTGGGAGACAGGGAGAAAAGGGGGAGCAGAAACGAGGGAGAGGAGAAAAAGAGGGAGCTCTCTTCCTGAGATTAAAAAGCTGCAAGAATATTGAAAGCAAGGAGCTACCAACTCCATTCATTTTTTTTTCCTACTCATACAGACAATCTGAACAAATAAAGCTAATAAAAGAGGCAAAGGATGGAGGGGAATAAGAAAGGAAGAAGAGAGGTGTTGGGAAAAAAAAAATAAAATGGTTTTATCACGCTGAATTTTAAAAATTACCTTAGCCCATAGAGCTCTTTTTTGTCTGTTACTGTCTAGATGTGGGTTTCTGTCATCTACAGTAATTCCAGGAATATAGTGGGTGGTACATATTCCCTGGGTGCATCATTACCCAAACTCTTCCCATGTCTGAGATATCTGCAAGGACTGGTGTCTAATTTCATTCCAGCATTCTGCACTCAGAACAGTCACCAACTTCTGTTTCCAGCAAAGTGGAGGAAACCTGCTGAGAAGACAGGTTCAGGAGAAATTTTCAAATGTACAGGTTGAACAAATAAAAGAATGCTGTTACTGCATCAGAAGCAAATCACAGGGATGCTCAGAAAGTCGAAATAGAGAATTCAAATAATACAATGTCATGAAATCATAGCCTGGCTTAGAAAAGAAGTTAGCCTAGCAGTTGGCTGCATATTTTTAAAGTGGCTTTCAAGGGACAGATGTCACCAAATAAAGGGTAATGAGGTGAAGAAGATGCATGGAAGGCAAGCAAAACTAACACAGACTGAAGGCCTGACACTGTTTCCTTTCAAATATACTTTTAAGTTTTATTTTTAAGTTGCTCTTTTTATGGATGTTGTAATCCCTGTTTTACATATGATGAACTGGAGGCTGTGAAAATTTAAATAGCTTCTCTGGCCAATAAGAGTTTCCATCAATAAGATTTGATCTTATTTGTCTGAATTATAGCCAGTGCATTCTTTTTTTTTTTTTTTAGATGGAGTCTCACTCTTGTTGCCCAGGCTGGAGTGCAATGGCATGATCTCTGCTCACCGCAACCTCTGCCTCCTGGGTTCAAGTGATTCTCCTGCCTCAGCCTCCCGAGTAGCCGGGATTACAGGCATGCGCCACCATGCCCAGCTAATTTTGTATTTTTAGTAGAGAAGGGGTTTCTCCATGTTGGTCAGGCTGGTCTCAAACTCCTGACCTCAGGTGATCCTCCTGCCTCGGCCTCCCAAAGTGGTGGGATTATAGGCGTGAGCTACCACACCCAGTCTGCATTCTATACTGTAAAACTATGGGGTAGTAGGAGATAGTGGGCATCCATTTTCTCTATTAATGGCCTCAATCTCATGGGGTAGACAGAAAGTTCCTGGATATCTTATGTCTTGAACTGTTCCTACCCTTTCTCTCAGTTTGCATCTTCTTTTATAGCCATGCCTGCAATCAGTAAACATTTCTAAAGATGTTTCCTATGTGTTCAATGTGAGGACACACAAGAAGAAGATACTGAGTGGTCCTCCCTTGAGGAAGGTACAGTGCATTGGAGAAGATGTGGTAAACCAAACAATTGCAGTACAATATGGCATTTGAAAAAATGGAAGTACATTCAAAGAGCTGGGAAACACAGAGGTAAAAATGACATGCTCTTCCCAGGAGTTTGGGATAAAACTTCACAAAACAAATTATAGTTGAGATGGCATGTGAAGGGGTTTGACAGATAGAAAAAAGAAAACCTTTTATGAATTTATAGTGTTAAAAGAATTTCTTTTCTTTCTTTCTTTCTTTTTCTTTCTTTCTTTCTTTCCTTCTTTCTTTCTTTTTTTGTTAACCTCTCTGTGGTGTGAAACTATTGTTTTGTTTATCCAATATAATGACTGTCTGTTTCTCTGTCTCCTATTTTAATATTAAAATATCCTTTAGAAAACCACCCCTCTTCTCTCATTCCATAAATTGTATTTGTGTTTGACCCCGGCCTAGTAAATCAGAGTAGGACATTGATTCATTTAAGGATTTATACATGCCCAAGTTTGACCAACTAAGAATCACACCCATCATTTTTGTATTCATTATCTGTCAGACAGTGAGGACTTTCTCAGGGCTTGTTATCTAGGAGGATATAAGTTTGTAAGGCCCATTGTTCCAATGTGCCAATATATGGAGAGGGTTCACCTAAGAAAGAAGTCAATTAGAGAAAACACAAAAGAAAGTTTTGATGACTTTTTAAATATCTGAATCTATCTGTACCAGTAATATGTCTATATTCCATAGGTAAACTCACCAATAAAATTCTAAGTTGATAGATATGCCTCACTAATATGGTAAATGCTACTTAAGTAACTTATTTGCATTTTATCTGAGACCTTCTAGAGAGACAGATTCTCACTCTGTCACCCAGGCTGTAGTGCAGTGGTGCAAGCATGGTTCACTGCAACCTCCAACTCCCGGACTCAAGCAATCCTCCCACTTCAGCCTCCTGAGTAATTGGGACTACAGGCACGCACCACCATGCCCAGATAATTTTTGCATTTTTTGTAGAGAGAGGGTCTCGCCATGTTTCCCATGCTGATCTTAAACTCCTATGCTTAAGCAATCTACCCATCTTAGCCTCACAAAGTGCTGGGATTACAGGTGTGAGGCACTGAATCTGGCCTAGAGGTACTTCTTATGCATTTTAATGGTAAGATTCTTCAAAAGATAGTAGGCATTCAAAAAGTATTGGTTGATCAAATCATCAACCATTTACTGTGGGTCTACTCTGTATGAAATACCCTTAGCCGGAAGCTATAGATAAATAATAGTGAACGCTTCAAGAGGCTCACAATCCAGGGCTGGAGACACACATAAAGCAATCACTTGTAAGACCACGTAATAAGATAATGTAAAGTGCAGTCATGGTAAAAAGGAAAGAAAAATCATCTTTCTAGATAAGGAGAAGGAAAGCTTCCTGGAGGAGAACACATCTCTGCAATGGAAGATGAAACAAGAGGTCAACCAGGTAGGCAAACAGGGTTAACATTTTCCAGAGAGAGGATCACCATGTTCTTTAGCCAAGAGACTTAGGAAAAAAAAAAAAAAGGCCCGGCTCTGTGACTCATGCCTGTAATCCCAGCATTTTGGGAGGCTGAGGCAGGCGGATCACTTGACAAGGTCAGGAGTTCGAGACCAGCCTGGCCAACATGGTGAAACCCCATCTCTACTAAAAAAACGTAAAAATTAGCCAAGCATGGTAATGCACACCTGTAATCCCAGCTACTCAGGAAGTTGAGGCTGGAGAATCACTTTAACCTGGGAGGCAGAGGTTGCAGTGAGCCGAGATCATGCCACTGCACTGCAGCCTGAGTGACAGAGTGAGATTCTGTCTTAAGACCAAAAAAAAAAAAAAAAAAAAAAAAAGAAGAGGAAGTTTTTCTGTACTAGAATAGCAAAATATTGGCTGGCAAGTTTGGTTTGAAATGCATCTGAGCATCTGAGAAGCATGTTGAAGTTAAATGATAGGGATTTTTTTTTTTCTTTTGAAAAACTCTCACTCTGCCACCCAGGTCTGGAGTGCAGTGGTGGAATCTTGGCTCATTGCAACTTCTGCCTCCCAGGCTCAAGCAATTCTCATGCCTCAGCCTCCTGAGTAGCTGGGATTATAGGTGTATGTCGCCATATTCAGCTAATTTTTGTATTTTTAATAGAGAGGGTTTCGCCATGTTGGCCAGGCTGGTCTTAGACTCCTGACCTGAAGTTATCCACCTGCCTTGGTGTCCCAAAGTGCTGGGATTACAGGCGTGAGCCACTACACCCGGCCCTCAGTGACAGATAAATGTTTATGCTGTGCTGATCAATTTAACTCTGAGAAAAATAGGAAACCAAAAAAAGTTTTTCAAACAAGAACTGAAGTTCTCAGATTTGAATTTGGAAGAGGCATTTGACAGTAAGTAGAGAGGCTTGACAGTGACTGGAGCATAAATAGACTAGACATAGGGTATAAACATGAATGTTACTATAACAGACCAAGAGAGAGATGACAAGACAGACATAGGGCACTTGTAATTAGGATGAGAAGAAGAAGGAGAAAGAGCAACGGAAGGAAGAAGGAAGTGAGAGAGATGACAGAAGGCTACGTGAAAATAGTGGGAGAAATAATTTTACTCTTTAATTCTCTTCACAAATGCAGCTCAACTTGCCAGAGTCAGGTGGCTCTGGGGGAACTTGAACTGGGTGCACCCAAGTGGCACACATTTTGGTGTAGGCTTTCAGTGGCAGGCATTGTTTTTGAAATAGCTCATGGGAAGAATCACCTACATCTTGGGGATGCCTTATCCACTTTAAAAGCAAGTATTTCCTGAAAGTACTGACCAGCAATAGTTTTTAAGCTGAAATAACATATCCATAATCCATTTATGAGTTCAGACTCCACTGAGGTTTTCAAAAGGCTATTATCATTATCTTCACTCAACATGCTTTTGTTATGGGCAAGAGGCTGGGCCAGACTGCCCTTATAAGCACTTTGCAGGCATTAACCTTGTACAGTTCTCACAATAGCCTATGAGACGGCAGTATAACAGTATACATTTATCTCCATTTTATGAATGAGAAAATTCTGGCTTAGGAGACGTTCACACTCAGGTAGGGTTTTTTGTTTGTTAGTTTTCATATACTAAATTCACCTTGTATAGACACATTAGTAATTTTGAAGAAAAAAAGATGCTGAATATGTTTCCACTTCTTTATATAATATTTGAAACCAGATTATAAGGATTAAATAATATTCAGTCAAATTCATGGATAATCATTTATTTTGGGGGCATGTAAGTCACTTCCACATTTTTTCTGGTATTGTAAACTATGCTATTATAAATACCCTTATTATAAAAGGATGGATATCTGGTTATCCCCTGCAATGAATTCCTAGATATAGATATAGTAATATGAACATGTCTTAGTCATAACATCTTTTTCCAAATTTTGAGAAAATTTCCTAAAAACAGTGCGGCAACTCAGTGATATTGTGGACAATCATAATTTTAAAACAAGGTTTGGAGGAAAAGTTACTTGCTTAATGAAGAAAGAACTGGTAATGCAGTCAGTTACATTTCATACTGATTGAACTGGCCTTTTCTCCTCCTCATCACCAAATCATAATGCTTCCTTAGAAGAGTGAATCCTATTTCAATAAACAGAATTGTCCAGGTCTATAAATCAATGAGAGCTAAACTCTATTTTTTTCTTAAATTATGAACCCCTATTTATTTTAAATTATTTTGTGCATTAATACATCTTTAGGTAAGGTAAATCATTTTTAGCAAGAAAATCATACAGCAATGGAAACATTCACAAAATCTTTTCTCCATAGCATATTTCTTTCAAAAAGAAGTTATTCTTATTTCTTCATGAATTAATAACTATACACTTAGGATAAGATTTATTATGGACGTAGGAAATGAAAATATGTCTTTAAAATAGCTTTCTTCCATTATCATCTCAAGTTTTTTTTATAGTTAATTGGCATTTTTTTCTTCATTGCCAGGATTTTCAGTTTATTCTATAATTATTTGTCCTCAATTCACCTTGAATTCTTTTAATAAGCTTTTTATTTTTGAAATAATTTAAAGTTTACAAAAAAGTTTAAAAGATAGTGCAGACTGTTCCTGTATAGCCATCACCCAGTTCCCATTAATGTTAAATACTTATGTAACTATTTGTTAAAACTATGAAATTAACATCCATGCAATACTACTCACTAAACTATAAGTTTTATTTGGATTTCACTAGTTTTTCCACCAATGCCCTTTTTCTGTTTCGGAATCCAATTCAGAGTACTACATTGTGATTAGTCCATTTTGGAGTTTATCTAATTCATTGTAATTCAGCCTAGGTGGTTGTTACGTTAATTTGAATTGGCTGATGAAGGCTCATACTCAGAAAGAGCAGTTTCTTTTCTTGTCTACGGCTCCATTTTGCATGTCTTATTAGTATTACTTTCAATCCATATTCTCTTTCCATGTATTTATAAAATTCACTTCTTTTTAAATTAGTTAATTTAATCAAACTCACATTATATAATCCATAAATTCACTTAACTGAGCAGCTCTAAACAGCAGGACTTCACAGCAAAAGCAGTAGAATGATTGTTAAACTAGTGAGCTAGGGAACTTTCACCCTTTTCGAGGATGCATCAAAGATTGTTCAAGATCTGCGACTCACTCAAAGATGGTGCCAGTTTCAATTAATGACTAAACATCAGAAAAAAAACATATTTTTGGATAAATGGATGTAAATTCCATGTATATCCATGAATATAAATATAGGTTCCAGCATGTCCAGCCCATATCCCCGTAGATTTGCTTGTGTACGCACTGGAAGGACCTTGACCCCCTAGAAGACTTCCCTACTCCTGCAAGGCTTTCTTGACGCTGGGAGGAAGTAGTAGTACACACTGGGGCTGGCCTGCTGTGCTCCCACCCCATAGCTTTTCTTTCTAGTCCTCATCACTCAGGAATGTATCCTTATTAAACCAGGCTCAGAAGCTCAATGTGTCTACTCTGAGTCACCGAAAATGCTCCTGAAATATGACATCTTCAGTGTTAGGGAGAGCAGGACTTTGTTGTGTGGGATTTAAACTTTCAGCAGGATCACAGAGCGTCTGTTATTTCAAGTTGGACTTGATTATTTTTTTTTAAACCGCCAGACTTTCAGACCATACAATACCAGCTTTCTTCAAATGTAACTCTTCCATTCCTTTTATGGTGAAGTTTAATACTGTGAACATATGGAGGGTCTGAACGTCTGCCAAATGTTTTAAAAGACAAGGTTATAAATACCCCAGCAGCGAGCTTTGTTCCTTAATGTATGGCTCTGTTACTCTGAGTCAACGTGGAAGATAAATCAGAACATAGAGCTGGCTTGGGCATTAACTTGATATTTCTGGCAAGAATTCATATAGTATCTCATTTCAGAGAGCAAAAGAGAAGTGGTTGTCTGAGGTAACATTAAGAGAGTAAAAAAAATTAGCTTTTATAAAAAGCAAAAAGCAGAATTATAGCTTAACTAAAACATCTAAAATCTAAATACTTAGTCCAATTTTCTTACCATCAAATTTAAGCTTAAAGAGTCATAATCATGTCTGTGGGGTTGGTGATTACACTCTCTGGTCCCTGTACTCTAGATTTGGAATAGATACCTCTCAATTTCCTTGGTAGTACATTTCTCTGTCCCACCCCAGCTTGGTTTTTCTCTATTTCCCTGTACCCTATTCTCAAATTTTCCTCTACCCAAAATTGGGCTTGTCCCTGTTTGACTCAGTTCAGGGCCCACCTCTATCATCTCTCTGACTTTGCTGTTTCTCTATAAATAGGAATTTGCTGAACTGCCCTCCACTCCTCAGCTTTTGACACAGCTGGTCCCATTTGTCACTGGGCTGACAGCTGAAAGGACCCTCTCCATTGCTGTAACACAAGTTGCACCATGCCTAACACTACTTTGAGAGGCGGCCTCTTGGGTGCATAAACTGCAGCGTGGTATAAGAAAAGCCCTTTGCATGAACTTTCCAGGTCACTCGGATAATGTTCAATAATTCATGTCTTTCTCATAGTAAGTGCACTTAGTATCCCAAATGGTTTAATGTAGCTTCCAAAGAGTCCAGGAACTGCCTGGACTTAGTTCATTTATGTAGCAGGATATGATTAAGGACAAAGAGCTAAAAGAGGAATCAAGAGAACTTCACTAAGACTATTTTTTCCATTTCCTGAATGAGAATTTTTTTTTTTTGTTTTTAGTAAGCCATGTAAGCTTGAGCTTCTCTATATCTAAAATGGGAATACTAACAAATCTGACTTGCTTAGAATATTGATATGGGGCCCAAATGATATCAATGTAATGCATAAGAAAGCATGCAAGATCGTGAAAAATGCCCTTACTATTTGTATTAATGAGCTGGGTTTTGCTGGCAGAACAAAAACCCTTCAATCTCAATGGTTTGCAACCAGAATACTGTCTCTCATTCATGCTACACGTTGTGGTTGCATGCCACTCTGCACCAAATGTCTTATTCTTCATTCCAGGGTCAAAGCTAACCTTCTACCTGGGATATTATTACCAGATAGTAGAGAGGAAAAGCAATAGTAGAACCTCATGATGGTTCTTGAAACTTCTGCCCAAATGTGGTGCATGTCACTTCTGCTTAGATTTAATAGCCAAAACAATTCATGTTACCAAACCTGACCTCAATTAAAAGTGTACACCCAACAGGAAGGAGCCCTATGGAAGAGCCCTATGGAGAGGGACTAGTAGAGAGGACCAGTGAATATCTTCAACAAGTAATGCAAACATAAATCTCCCTGGAATTTGACCCAGCCAAGTCTCTGGGAGATGTTTCCTGGTTACTAGCTGTATTATTTAAAAACCACAAGAATAAAAACTCCTCAAAATTGTTTCTTTCCTTCCTTATATGAAGTTCTTAAATAGCTGTCATGAAATAGCCTAGAAAGAAGGGATTAATTTGCAATAAAATCAATAGGGACAGAATGGAGGATGAATAATTTTTTGGGGGGGGCGGGGGGGTGCAGAAATTAGAGTAAAAGGCAATGAAGAGGAAAAAGTGAAAAAGAAAGACTAAAACATCATTAATGAGAATTCTGTCACCAGGATTAGTAAAGAAGATACTGTATTTGATAACACAAGTGTTAATGGCGCATTCTTAGTGAAAACCAGGGTTCACACACTCCATGTGTCAATCACTGTGACATCTTGGATTAGACTCTGGGTCTCAATGAGCCTTGGTTACTTGATTATAAACAAAAATAATTAATGTAAATGCATCTCATTAGTTGCAGTGAGATAAAGGACATAAAAGGATAAATCATAAAATGATGATGAAATAACAATTAAAGAAATGTTCTTTTAGGGGGTTGTCTATTTGTTATGTTTTTCTCATGTGAACAGTAATCATGGTAGATTGACCCAAGACCAATCAAACAATCTATGCCCCATCTACCTGGCCATGAACTGCTAAGTAATTTGTCTACTAATTTACTCTACAGTCTCCTACATAAATGACCTAAAAAATTCAGAGTACAGTGAAGATAACAAAAGTATTTGCTAAAGATCACTATCCTACAGCCATATTCATCATTATACACATTTAATTGTGAACAGTTTTGAGTAGATACACTATAGTCCTGAATCCTTCCATCTGTAGAGTTGATGAGGCAAGGAAAACTTATAGAAATTTGGTTGCACAACCGGAGGCGGTGGCTCACACCTGTAAGAAGCAGAGGCAGGCAGATCAATGAGGTCAGGAATACAAGACCACCCTAGCCAACATGGCAAAACCCTGCCTCTACTAAAAAATACAAAAATTAGCTGAGTATGGTGGTGGGTGCCTGTAATCCCAGCTATTCAGGAGGCTGAGACAGGAGAATAGCTTGAACCCAAGAGGCAGAGGTTGCAGTGAGCCGAGATCGTTCCACTGCACTCCAGCCTGGATGACAGGGTGAGATTCCACCTCAAAAAACAAGAAAAAAAAGAAAAAGAAAAAGAAAATTGCTCACACAAAGTCCTGAGAACCCATCTCTAGAACACACTCCCCTCTCAGCCTGAGGACTCTTTCAGGACTGATTTTTGTTCTTTCTGCCTAGAACACTTCTCCCCTGTTGGTTAGCACGACTGGCTCCCTCATAGCCTTCAGTTCTCTATTTAGATGTTACCTTAAACGGTGACTTTTGTGAAAATGTTACAGAAAATAATCATCCTGCAGCATGATTGATTACAGGTATAAGATTGCATATATTTAAGATTGTGTGTGTATACATATATGATTATATACATGTGTATATAGTGTATACACACACACACACAAATGTAAACTCCATGAGGATAGAGACTTTTTTTGTTGTTCACTGATCTATTTCTTAATGACTAGAATAGCATCTTCCTCAAAGTAGGCACATACAAATATACTTTGAATGAAGCCAACTGTGGTTTCTTTCAAAATTTTTCAGGCTTGTATGGTTCAACTTTTGCTTAAACAATGCCATGGGGGCAGGGTGTGGGGGCTCATGTCTGGAATTTCAGCACTTTGGGAGGCCAAGGAAGGCAGATCACGAGGTCAGGAGATCGAGACCATCCTGGCCAACATGGTGAAACTCCATTGGTACTAAAAATATAAAAAATTAGCCAGGTGTGGTGGCGGCCACCTATAGTCCCAGCTACTCGGGAGGCTGAGGCAGGAGAATTGCTTGAATCCAGGAGGCAGGGGCTGCAGTGAGCCAAGATTGTGCCACTGCACTCCAGCCTGAGCGACAGAGCAAGACGCTGTCTCAGGAAAAAAAAAAAAAAAAAAAAGCAATGCCATTTAACAAATATCCCCCTAAAAATCTAAGTGACTTATCATGACAAGAATTTACTAATAAATCTGCAGGTAGTTTGTGCTTGGGTGCCAGTCTTCTCCCTGTGTTTCTAATTCCAATACTTAGGCTGCAAATACAGAATGTGTTTAGTGTGTACTCTTCCCATGGAAGAAGGCAGATATGAAGGAAGCAAGTCAAAACACAGACACACACACACACACATTTAAAAATCTCCTCCTCGATGTGGCATATGTTATGCTCAATCACATTCCATTGGCCAAAGCAGATCATATGTCCGAGTCCAACTTTTTTAAGGTAAGAAATGTATGTCTGCCATGGAGAAGGGAAGGAAATACGCAAATCCTCTTGACTGGGAAGTAGCTGCTGTAAGTCAGAGAGTTTAAAGAGCTGAACCCAACACTTGGGTTTTTCTTACCCAAATGAATCCTAATTTTGACAATGTTATCTCTTCATAGCTGAGTGTCTCTCACTCAGCAAGTCACTTCACCATTCTTCAATTCTGTGTTTTCACCTATAACATGGTAATGATAGTAGTGAGAATTAATGCATGGGGTGAAGAAATAATTGAATAAGTTCAACTCAGTTGCTTAGTACCTGGCACTTATTTTAGCATTTTTTAATTAATCATAATGATGTAGAATCTTAACACTTTTGTCAATTAAAACCTTTGAAGCCTATATGCATTGAGATTCTTGGATATGACCAATAGAAAGCAAAGTCAAGCCTAAGCAAGGAATCTAGTTTATTGACTCCTATAACTGGGAAGATTGTAGGTGTATATGAACTCAGCAGATGCAAAGATGTCATCATCCTCATCCTCTTCTCATTCTTTTTTGCCACCCTCTCTCCCCGCTCACCTCTCTTCTTCCCTTTTGTTGTTCTATGTGTCCCTACTTTTAGTTACCTAACAGACTGATTCTTTTCTGCCTCATGTATAGCATCTTCTTATAGCTGGAAAGATGGCTGTTGCCAGCAACAAACCCATATCCTCAAATTTATGACGTAGGAGGAAAAAAACAACAACCTTGTATTCCCATATCTGTTTCTAATTTCATGGAAAAACCTGCTTGAGTCAGGTGTTCACCGTTTGTACCCATCTCTGTCAACAGACAAATCATGCAAGACAATGTGCATGCAAGAAAAAGCATACAAGAGTCTCTGAAGAAGTGCACGGAGTGGGCAGGTGTAGCTCTCAATGGACCAGGACAGACACAAACAGATATTTTCTGAAAGTGCTTTAGATATGTAGTGGTCATTACAACACTGTACTCATTATGCCAATAGGAATTTTTACTACTGGAGCAATAACTGTCCACCTCTCCTACACTAAACAGTTAATATGAGCCTCCACTCCAAATCCCTAGATATCTCAGGTTTGCATTCCATCACCACAAAGTCAGAAGAAGCCTGATATACATGACCTCTACAGAGTATCCGTTCTTAAGACTAATAGAATATTACTTTGTTTTTTTTCTTTCCCTGTGTTCTGACCACCACGGGAACTGCAGAAACTTAACAATTATAATTTTTTATACACATTAAAAAATTAGAAGCAAAGTAAGTGAGGTTACAGTGCAAGTGTTATGGTGAGAAAGTTATTTTTTAAATGCATCAGTGACTCCTACCCAGTGGGACCTTAATAAATGTTTAATAATGACTATATTTGTTTACTTTCTATAATTGCTTCTGCCATTAAAATGCACTTCTGCTTTCTGGAAGAAAATGACAAGCGATGCCTTGTTGTGAGCATGTAAAGAAGGTTAAGATATGGAAATGGTATGCCACTAAGATGGGTGCAAGGGACATTATTCTGGCCAGAACAAAATAGCTCAGAGATTTTTACTTCTAAATTCCTGGTTTAATCACACATACATTGTATATGTAGGGATTTCATTATTTAGGGCCATTTTATTCCCGTTGTTCCCAGTGCTGTGGTTTTTTGATAATCAGTGAACAGATCAATTCACCAAGCATTTTCAAAGTGCCCGAGTGAACAAATAAAAATGTCAGATGATGTGGATACTGCAGAGATAAAAATAGTGAGAGTTCCTGATTTGTTGGGAGGGAAAGATCTTTGCAAAATTAAATATAAAGCAGGTTATAAAAATGTTTTGATGTGAGTGATTTGCATATGTGTGTATTGGTTTTATAAAGGCTCCCATTCATACAATATACAGAAACCATATTTTTGTAGAGTCACTAACAAACATTCATTCATGTTACTTAATGTCCTATTCCATATTTAATTACTTGCTGAGAACAACAAATTCCAATGCAATGTGTTAAATAATCTATTAAATTCCTCATCTAAAAATATCCAACGTTCTATTGTACTTCTGTGCTAACGTGCACAAACAAGTAACCAACTTCTTTTTTTTCTCTTGTTCTTATTTTTTTAACAGCCATGTAACTGACATTCTGAAAAATAACAAGTACTAGAAATTATAAATGGTCAGAGAGGCAAGGAAAAATGAAGAGATCTTTCACACCTTATCAAGTATTAGCTACTACTGCCTATACTTTTTTTTCACTAATCATAGATGTGTGATGTACTATTCTGTTTTATTTATATCATTGCACTCCCCGGAGTAACACACATGTGGTATATATTATTCTCCGATGTTTCTGGTAATTAAACTTTCTCAGATGCTAGAATGTGGAAGACCTGAAACCAGAGCTGGTCTTCCAATCCCTGCATCCCATGTGTTTGAAGTGTTTGAAAAACCCTAAATTGTTCTATATATCTGATCACACTAGCTGTGCATAGAGATATCTGAGGCAAGAATGACAGACAGCAGCTGGCATCAGGAGCCTTATCATGTCATAATGTGAGCACAGGGTAAACAATTGAAGATTTAAGCATTGATGTGGTTCAGTGTGTGTCTTAGAAATATCACTGTGATGATTAGACTGTGGGCACCATGGCTTAGACAGAGAGGAGGAAGAATAGGAAGGTCAGTAAGGAGGCATTTTTCAAAATCACAGACAAGAATATAGATGGAGAAGGCAGAAGATTAAAAAGTATGAAGGAGGTAAACACTATTGGACTTACTGAACAGCTGAGTATGG
This sequence comes from Pongo pygmaeus, assembly GCF_028885625.2. Lineage (NCBI taxonomy): Eukaryota > Metazoa > Chordata > Mammalia > Primates > Hominidae > Pongo > Pongo pygmaeus. The sequence continues at coordinate 62,143,260 of NC_072391.2, forward strand.
GACTCAGGATTCAGGCATAATGGAAAAACAATCATATCAATATACCTGGTCGGTAACAATACCTGTAAGCTCTCCTGCATCATTTTCTTGTCCTACCCCTTGTCAGGAATTCTTAAAGGTAGTGTTATCCGTGAGAAAGCATATTTATGCAGAAATAAGGACAAGCCACTAAAACCAGTGTAGGTGAGAAGCCAGGCTGCCATCATTCTCCTTGTTAGCAAAATATGGGACATGCTCATAGGTTTTTAAAAATAGGTAGGGAAGTTCCTGTCTTCTTGTTCAAAAAAATATTTTATTGTTGGCCCGAATAGATCTGCTAATTCATATTTGGGGGTGTGGAAATTACCTGTATATTATACTTGTAGTAAAAAAACAAAGAACACACAAAAAAAACCTTAATTTTAAGTACTAGTAATGATCTTTATAGCTAAATTTTATGTGGCAGAACTGTTGTGTTACTTTACATAGATTAACCTATTTAACCCTTGCAACACTTCTTGGAGGTAAGTACTATTACTAGCATTATTATGATGGATAACACCAACTTATTTTACATAAAAAATCTTGCATCAAGAAGTTGCTTGTTAAGGAAAAATTTATCATTGTGAACTTAGACCTAGGGTCTGACTCCAAATTAGTCCACTAACCTTAGGACACAAGAGGACAGTGGGAATACAAAGTGAGGAAAAGTGGGCATAAATTTTGTTTCTGCTTCAAACTTTCAATATTACACAATTGGAACCTTGAGTTTTTGATATGAGAAATGAAAAAAATTATACAAAATACTTTTTAAAACCTTTTTTTAAGATTCTATGGTTTAATAGAATTGTATTTGTTAGAACAGGCTGGTCATTTGTGAAACTCTTTATGTCAGCATCCATTTCACACTATCCTAATTATGACTCTGTCTCTCTGAACCAGAATTGAAATAGGACCCTTCTCAACAGAGAGCTTTAGCAGCCATTACTAACTAGAGTTGCCACCTAAGATGAAACTTACATTCCATCCAAGTGATACAATATCTATCCTATTGCAAAAGAAACAAACACCTTTCCATAAATTTATATCCCTCATGTAAATCTAAAACAATAAATGTTTCTGCAAGCTCTTAAAGAGGACAGCATGCTAAGCCATGAAGCAGTGCTCAGAAAATTGAGAAATTTCTGCAATTCTCTCTTTAGATGTAAGTATCTCAACACCCTTTGTCCTGACTTTGTTAACAGATAAAGACCTGAGAAAATTCTCAGCTGAGAAAATCTCATTCAGAGACTGAAAAATTATTTTTAGTATCTGGAGGGATTAATAATGTTATCTAGGCAGTAGGTGTTAGATTAAAAAGAAAGCTGGTATACGAGTGTGTTAATGGGTCAACAGACAGACTTCAAGATCCACCACCTGGTGCACCCAAGCCTGCTGTTTCTCACATAGGCCCGAAAGTCTCACATAGGCTGGAAAGAAGGATCACACCCTCATTTTGTCTCTGAACTCAGAAGAGGTAGCTTGGGGCATGAAAAGAGCCTAGAAATAGAAGGCAGATTAATACAGATGTGTACAGTGGTTGTGCTATTTGTTACTAGTTCTTGGGACTACAGACAGGTGCTTTCCAACTAACTAATAAAGTAAATGAGCTGATCTCTTGAGGAAGAAGCTAAGCATGACTCTGACTCATGAGAATTTAGACCTCTGGCTCTCTGGGCAAGATGATATGATCATTGCCTGGTTGAGAGGAATAACTTAAGCCAAATGCAGCGTGTGTCCATCCAAAAAGGTAAAAGGAAGTGATCTGTCAATAAGACCTAGAAAACGTGAGACAGAGAGACACAGGCTGGCAGCATCTGCAGACATATGGAAGAGGAGGAACCTTAATTGGCCATTTCTCTTTTAAGATGTGGGGGGTCAGAGCAGCAATTCTATATTTCAAGGGGCTTCATCAAATGCTTTCAGATAACATCTTCCAAAGAAATGGAAATGTCCCTAAATCCCCAAACAATCTTTTCCTTTTTTTTTTTCAAAAGTCCAGAGTTGTACATTTCAAAGTAGAAACTTTAAAACCAAAATATCTAATCACGAATAAAAGACTATAGCTCAGCTCTTGAAGAATTGCCCTGACTAGGTTGTTCTAGCAGTAAGAACAAATTCTTTTCATCAATACTCTTGTCTAAAAGCCAACGTTTTATGCTGAGAAGGGCAAGAGAACTTTGAATCACAGGGGAAACTTTCCTGACTTTAATTTTTAATTAAATCTTTTCTTGCCAGCAATAATATAGTTTAGGAAAAGGTCATCCACAAAAATCATGATTTTAAGTAGAGTCAAGAGAATGAGGATGGGGAATGTTTAACCTCTTCTTTAATACCCTGTAATACTTTTAGAGAGTGAGGCAATGTTTAGTTGAAAGACATCAACATTTATTGAGTACCTACTCTGTCCCAAATATTGTTCCTGTGTTTAATAGAATTAATCATTTATTATCATCTCAAAACCTCCATGAGGGAGCTCCTAGTTTTACCTGGTTTTCCAGGTGAGTGACCTATATTTGGATAGGATTAAGTAATGTATAGACCTAAAAAGAGGAAGGCCTAGGAGTTAAACTTCTGACTTAGGAATTCAGTGCCTGCTTGCTCAGGCATTATCTTTCCCAATAAAGGAACAAACTAAAGAAATTTAGAAAAAGCACAATGCAAACACTTAATAATGTGTACACCTGGAATCTGACATAAATTTAATTCCATAAACAATTTCCTGTGAAATGTTACAAGCATCCTTGCCCTTCTTTTTAAGTAGGAAACTATAATGCATTGGATTAATGTAATTCTTGTTTTATTAATATTTGATATGTTGCCTTTCTTCAGGAAACTTACTGTTTTGAGGATGTATGCACTATAAGTGTATAATGTTTGTTTCTAAAAAAAAGAGGGTCTGCCACTCTTCCTTAAATGCCAGTTCAAATTTACTGTGGAGAAGAAAGATTATATATTCATGATTTCTTTCTTTCTCTTTCTTTGGTTCTTTCTTTCTTTGGTTCTTTCTTTCTTTTTCTTTCTTTCTTTCTTTCTTTCTTTCTTCCTTCCTTTCCTTCCTTCCTTTCTTTCTTTCTTTCTTTTTCTTTCTTTCTTTTTCTTTCTTTCTTTCTTTCTTCCTTCCTTCCTTCCTTCCTTTCCTTCCTTCCTTTCTTTCTCTTTCTTTCTTTCTTTCTTTCTTTCTTTCTTTCTTTCTTTCTTTCTTTCTTTCTTTCTTTCTTTTCCTTCCTTTTACTGCTAATAATAGTGTTATTAGTTAACAAGATAACACTATTAAATTATTTGTTTTGATTTGGAATATAATAAAATCTCATTTATTCTTTCAAAATGCAGAGAAACTTCACACTACTATGGATGCCACTTTTAAGTTTCTAAGTATATGGCAACCAATCATGCATTTATAAGGGAAATTATTTTTCTCTGGGGCAGAACTTCATAGCGCTCTAGAAGCATATAAATGAAATTCCAAAAAAATTTAAAATACTTACGGAAATTAGAAAAAAGGGCTGCATCATCATCATGTGCTTGTAGTGGTTTTGGAGCACTCAGTCACCTGGTAAACACTTACTATATTAATGAGATTCTCATTGTCCCTACTCCAACAAGGTACTCAACGTATATTGCTTGTATAAACCAAACAGAATCACAGTTATCCTTAGGAAGTGGGGTAGCAATGCCTGAAATTCCTACAGCACTTTCTTATTTTTAAGAGTTCATTGTTTCATTAGTCTTCAGAAAAATCACAGGAAGGGTCATAATTGTCCTTCTCTAGAGAGTGAAACAGAGGCCCAGGGACTTACACTGACTACCTAGTTTGATGCTGATAGTGACTTACAATACTCTCAGCTTCTGACACGAAGCCTAATGCTACAACTTCATATCAAAACTGCCCACAAAGAGCATCAACATTTTAATTCCTTTACCTAGTACTGGACCATAGTTCTATATATCACTTATTCATTTACTAAGAAAAGGAGTCAGTGCCTACTAGTTGTTTAGAACGGTGCTGGGCACTGGGAATACTATATTGAGCAAAAACTGTCAGAGTTTCAAGGTGCAGGGGAGTAGTAAGCAATACAACCCCAAAAGTAAATGTATGGAAACTGACTATAATAGAAAGATGGTCAGGTAAGAAGCTGACCAAAGGTTCGAGGAAGACATTTCTAATGAACAAAGAAGAAAGAACAATTTAGTGAGTATCTGAAGAGCGAGCAGGCATAAACATGTGTCTATAGTGTGGATGATTCACTGTGTGTTAGGTCAAAGGCACAGTAGTGCAAAGGCCCTGTCATGTAAATAATAACAGCAAGGATGGAGAAGCAGGTGGAGTTTTTCAGATTGTAACTAAGCCTTTAGGCCATCAAGGTTTAGCATGCCTCTAAAATCAGTGGGAAGAAACCCAAAGGTTTTTCCATCTTGGACAGAGAGATAGTGATGTGACTACATGGCAGCTGGCAATATCAAGAAAACTCTACCTAGTTGGGATCCTCTGAAGTTAGTGAACGATATCTCCATGACATTCTCAACTAAAATTTGCACTGTGAAATTAAACATCCCTAAATCAAATATCATGACCTTTTTTAAAAAACATAGAAATCTTTTTTTTTTTGTTTGTTGCCATTTCTAACTAAAGAACATCTATTCTTCTTCTGGGTTGAAGGGATGACAATAACCTGACTGCAAAAAGTTGAAGTGGTGATTGGCAATTCTTAAATCATTTTTAACTGAACAAACCTAACTATTTTCTTCTTCCTCCTTCTTCACTCTATCTTCCTTTTTTTGATTGCTAAAATATTTAATATTTAAAATATTTGATATTTAAAATATTTAATTCTTAAAATATTTAATATTTAAAACATTTAATTCTTAAAATGTTAATTATGTTGGGATTATAGAAAACTGACAAAGCATATTATCAATTTTATAATTTCATAATATATTTCTATGCAAGTGTGCGGAAACATATTGGACCAATATTTTAAGATGACAGAGCATGATTTAGACTCTCAGAGCTTGCTTACTGTTATAATCATCATTTTTGCTAATTACAGATGCAATAACAATAATTCATGTGTATGCTTTAAAAATTGTGCAAGTCTCTTTGAATATGATATAGATTCTAATGAAGCAATATTCTTCACCATTATTAGAATCTATTCTTTCTTTCTTTATTTCAGTAGGTTTCTGGGGAACGGGTAGTGTTTGGTTACGTGAATAAGTTCTTTAGTGTTGATTTGTGAGATTTTGGTGCACCCATCACCCGAGCAGTATACACTGCACCCAATGTGTAGTCTTTTATCCCTCACCCCCTCCCACCTTTTCCCTTGAGTCCCCAAAGTCTGCTGTATCATTCTTATGCCTTTGCGTTCTCATAGCTCAGCTCCCACTTAGAAGTGAGGGCATACTACCTTTGGCTTTTCATTCCTGAATTACTTCACTAAGAATAATGGTCTTCGATTCCATCCAGGTTGCTGCAAATGCCATTATTTCATCCCCTTTGATGGCTGAGTAGTAACCCATGGTATACATACCTATTGATTGATTGATGGGCATTTGGGCTGGTTCCACATTTTTGCAATTGCTAATTGTGCTGCTATAAACATGTGTGTGCAAGTATTTTTTTCATATAATGACTTCTTTTCCTCTGGATATATACCCAGGAGTCTGGATCTGGATCAAATGGTAGATATACTTTTAGTTCTTTAAGGAGTCTCCACACTGTTTTCCGTAGTGGTTGTTCTAGTTTACATTCCCATCAACAGTGTAAAAGTGTTCTCTTTTCGCCACATCTACACCAACATCTTTTTTTTTTTTTTTTTTTTTATGGCCATTCTTGCAGGAGTAAGGTAGTATCACATTGTGGTTTTGATTTGCAGGTCCCTGATAATTAGTGTTGTTGGGCATTTTTTCATATATTTGTTTGACATTTGTATATCTTTTTTTGAGATTTGTCTATTTGTGTCCTTAGCCCACTTTTTGATGGGATTTTTTGTTTTGTTCTTGCTGATTTGTCTGAGTTCCCTGTAGATTCTGGATATTAGTCTTCTGTAGGATGTATAGATTGTGAAGATGTCCCCCCACTCTGTGGGTTGTCTGTTTATGCTGCTGATTATTTCTTTTGTTGTGCAGAAAGTTTTTAGTTTAATTAAGTTCTATCTATTTGTTTTTGTTACATTTGCTTTTGGGTTCTTGGTCATGAAGTTCTTGCCTAAGCCAACATCTAGAAGGTTATCCCAGCACTTTGGGAAGCTGAAGCGGGAGGATCACTTGATGCCAGGAGTTTGAGACCAGCCTGGCCAATATGGCAAAACCTTGTCTCTACTAAAAATGCAAAAATTAGCCAGGCCTAGTGGTACATGTCTGTAATCCTAGTCACTCGGGAGGCTGAGGCACAAGAATCGCTTGAACCCGGTAAGTGCTTGAGCCCAGGGGGTGAAGGTTGCAGTGAGCTGAGATTGCACCACTGCACCCCAGACTGGGCAACAGAGCAAGACACTGTCTCAAAAAAAAAAATTGAAGACCTCTTTTTTTTTTTTTTTAACAAGAACATAATTTCATGATATAAAAAGGTTAGAGTAAGGCCACAGTATTTATAATCAACCCCTAAATATTAGGAGTCTAAAAGATTGTGCATAATTTCAGGAGTGGAGATAATTGGAGAAAATCTCGAGTCTTAGCCTTTTACTGTATAGGCAAGGAAACTGAGGGTCAGGAATTGAGTTATCAGAATTCACAGAGTAAGTGAGAGTCAGAGAAGTGATTTCTCTGGCTGCCTTAGCATTTTCCATTCCTAGAGAGACGTGAGTAAATTTCCAGGGAACTAATCTCCCCTCTTCATTCTGCATGATATGCAACCAAGATTGTATGGCATCTTCAGATAACAAAGAGCAACAGCTCTCAGAAGACTGGCAAATATGCATTTCAGAAGCAGTGGGAAAATTAAATGCAGGAGGCACACACACATTTATGTATTTTCCATATCAGAAGATGACCTTGTTAACTGTCATCTTCCCATTGAGGCATCTCCTTCAGCACAACATATATTAAATTTATGGATACAAGGTATAAATATAGTCACCAACCATTCATTCCACCAGCATGTATTAATCATTTGTGTGTATCATGCCATAATTCAATTAAAATCAATTCATTTTTACAAGGATTGGAAAGGAAGCAAGAGAAAAGAACATCTGATGCAATATTGAATCATGATTTCAGTACTTACTGACTGTAATGTTAAGTGAAACATGTAACCCCCTGAGTCTCAGCTTCCTCATCAGTAAAAGGAGGAGGACTAATTATAATGACCTTGCTTTGTGCAGGAAAGAGTAAATGAAGTCATGCGATGCCCAGTGCCTGGCACATAAGAGCTTAATAAATGTTTCCTAAAAAAAATAAAATAAATAAATAGTTTCTAATGCATGAGTAACTGAAATAAACACTCTTTTTCCTTTTAATGATTATATCTGTTTCTGAACAGACACTTCGCTTATTTCTCTACTTGGGAACCTGTGCAAACCGGAATCCATCTATTCCTGTGGTAAAGCAAATGATTCCATCACTATAAAATAGCCCCTGGAGACTAGCTGGGCTAGGTTTTGCCAGGTGTTAGAACACCAATCCCAAACAGGGAGGAGACCACAATGACCTGCCTTTCTCAGGCACCGGGAGACTGCTAGAATGATTATATTTTCATAACAAAATGAAATTGGCTAGAAGCCTTTTTCCCTCTGTTCCTGCTGCACGGTGATTTGGCCCATTAGCGAATTGCCAATTGGCTTTCCAGTGGCCTGGGACTGTTCTGTGAACCCAAAGCTCCACTCAGCTGGGGAAGATGTGCTGTCTAATTACATTAGTCTTGACTGCCAATGACAGAATGACAGAATCCATAAGCTGCTGGGAGAACCATTTGTGTGTCCTATCTCGTTGACCGTATGGCGCTTGCCATTTGTGTCAGTTTCTGGCTGAAGTCTGAGAAATGCCTGACAGTACCCATCTTTGAAATGGAGGAGATGATCACACTTGACTACTGAGCTTGCTGTTTGAGCAATTATATACTCTCTTTATACTTTGAAAAATGAAGAATTTTACTGCATTGTGGTACACACATGCATATCCACAAATATAAGTGCCCTATGTACTTTACAATATGCTGGGCTTTTAAAAATCTACTGGTTGGTATAATGAAGAAGACATAGGATCCAGAATAAGCTGGATTTGGCATTGATTCTAAACTCAAATTCTTATTAACCCCATGACTTTGAGCAAATTATTTCATCTCTCTGAGCAGGGCCAGGACTAAGGTGGTGTTAAGGAAGCATCTAGGGTGCGAAATTTAAAGAGACAAGCAGGACCCTATAGTATCCTCAACTTTTGTATCCAAAGCATCTTGTTGGCCTCACCCTCATGCTGTCCGTGTCTCTGGGCCTCAGAATCATAGGAACATAGACATTTAAAGCACCTACTGCACAACATAGCACAGCCACTTAGTAAATGCTGGGGTTTGTTTGTTTGTTTGTTTGTTTCTTTGTTTGTTTTGAGAAGGAGTCTCGCTCTTGTTGCTTAGGCTGGAGTGCAATGACATGATCATGGCTCACCGCAACCTCTGCCTCCCAGATTCAAGCAATTCTCCTGCCTCAGCCTCCCGAGTAGCTGGGATTATAGGCATGCACCACCACACCTGGCTAATTTTGTATTTTAGTAGAGACAGAGTTTCTCCATGTTGATCAGGCTGGTATCGAACTCCTGACCTCAGATGATCTGCCCGCCTCAGCCTCCCAAAGTGTTGGGATTACAGATGTGAGCCACCGTGCCTGGGCCATGCTAGCCTTTAATCAGCATATTTCACAAGCACAAATGCCTGGTGCAGCCAGAACCACATCCAGATGTTATGCCTGGCTCCCTTCCATGTTAGGGTGGGGTGGGTGTCCTTGACCACCCAGTGACCCATGAGAAAGCAGCCACTGATGGCCCAGCAGGACTGCTGAGACCCAAATCAAAGAGCAACCTGGTGGGCTTCTGGGGGAGAGTAAACCAGTCCATTTACACTGTACAGGGAGCCACCCAAACGAAAGCAAAGGAATTCCAAAGCCACATTTGAGATACCTTTCCTGCTTATTTGAGTTAATTTTAAAGAAAAAATTTAATATAAAACAAGAACAACCCAACAGTCCACAACAGAGTCACTATTGATTTCTAAGGTAATTATTTCCTCTATTATACACACTCTCACATAACATGGATTGGCATTGCATATAAAAGTTTCTCTTTCATTTCTTACATAACATTGTGCTATGACTATTATGCCTCATGAAATGTTTCTCAGTTTTAATGGGTGAGAAGTAGGTCATTTCATAGATCTAACATAACTGATGAATTTTACATTGTTGGATTTGCAGGTGGATCTGAAACATATAATTTGATGAATATCTTGTCTGCATTTATCAATCCACATGTTTATTTTAATATTTATAAGTTGAACTATGCATCAATTATCATGAGCATTTTCAAGGCTTCCTATGCTAATTGTTGAATGTCTTTCTGGGGAACTTGGACCAATTTAGATTCCCTACAGCTGGGTGTACAGTGTACATATCACAGGACATTTGCACTCTCCAATGGCTGGTGGTTGAGACAACAGACTTGGCCTTAAGCTATTTAGTCACAAGCAAACCTTTTATGCCTGTGATGACTCTTCTCTTCCTAGCAGCGTGTTTTCTTCTCTTTGTTAGCTCTACCTTGTGTTCTATAGTTGGGGCTATAATATCCCAGGATCTGGCTGAAGGTTGGGTCATTCTCTGATTATACCTTCCTCTCTAAAAAGCACACTCTGTACAGTCTTTAAGAGTGAGTAGGCTCTGCTGAGCACGAATCAAGATGAAAGGCATAGGAAGTTGATCTTGTTTGCACAGCTGGAAAAGGGGGCAAGAAGTTTCTAGAAATTGGTTAATTATGGGAACAGCACGTTCTGCAACTCTGGGAGTATTGAGAAAATTGTTGAAAAGGTTGGTCTGGGCCCTTTATTTAAGTTACCATTTGTTAAGCACATGTATTTTATTTCCTTAATTCTTACTGAATTAAGAATGATCACTTGGGCAAGTGACATTATTCTCATAATAGATGAGAAATTAGAGTCAGAGAAGTTCAGCAAGTTCCTCCAAAGCAATCAACTAGTGAATGACCAGGCTGGGATTCAACCCCAAGGCTGACCCAGTGACTGCCCTCTTTGTGCAACATTCTCCTATCTGCTAAAGTACCTTTGGCTCCTGGCAAACTTATGTGGATATTGGACTTACCAAACAGATATTTTCAATCCTTCTTATCTTGGTGCTGTTTTGAAATTACTTGTTTATTTTTTATGTATTTATTAATTTACTTTTTTGAGATGGAGTCTCAGTCTGTCACACGGGCTGCAGTGCAGTAGTGTAATTTCAACTCACCGCAACCTCCTCCTCCCAAGTTCAAGTGATTCTCCTACCTCAGCCTCCTGAATAGCTAGGATTACAGGCACATGCCACCATGCCTGGCTAATTTTTGTGTTTTTAGTAGAGATGGGGCTTCACCATGTTGGCCAGGCTGGTCTGGAACTCCTGACCCCAAGTGATTCATCCACCCTTGCCTCCCAAAGTGCTGGGATTACAGGCGTGAGCCACTGCACCCGGCCTACTTATTTATTGTTGATGCTCTCACTGAAGTGATTTAGTTTGTCCAACTCCTTTTGGAAACAATAATTGATAACCCGGCATTTGCACTCTTCCAGGTGCTTTTCCAAAGCTTTACCTCTTTCTTTGAAGTCATTTCACCTAAAACAGCTCTACAAGGTTATTATTATCCCCATCTTACAAATGTGTAAGCACAGGCCCTGAGAAGTTAAGTAATTGGTCTATGACTGCACAGTGACTGCATGGGATAGTTAATTAAGTCTGTCACCAGATAACTACACACCCTTCTGCAGTGATGTTCCTGGTAGCACCTCACCTCCCATTGCAGATAACATGATGGAACCTATGAGAGGCGCCTGAACTGCATGGATAGCATAGGAGCAGTAGGTGAAACTCACAGGAAGGTGGTTATTAGACCTGGGGCTTGAAGGTTATTGAATGTGAATGAAAAATCAGCTGCTGCTATATCACTTGGCACCTAAAATATATTCAAAATCATCAATTTAGGCGGTATTACACCATCTCTTATGTGCTGGATTTTACAAGTGTGACCTTTAGTTACACACACTGACTGCATGCCTGTGACCTACACTTGGCCCCTACTTGAGTGGGCTCATGCTCAACATTAATGGTCTGAATGACTCCAACCGAGGAATGGCAGATGAAACTAAGCAGTCAACTATCCAACAAAGAAATTTCTGTTAATATTCACAGAACTTAGAGTGCAGTAGAGCAGAGAGTCAAATTGATGCTGGTTTTAATCTGTTGGTGAATACATTCCTATGCTTCTTGGTGGGAGGGAATGAAGATAGTTCACTGACATAACCAAAAAACAGTGACAGTCTCATGCTCTGGTGTGGACACAGCCAAGTCTGTCTGCAATGGAGCCATCAGATTAAGGAAAAAAAAAAACATTTAAAATTCTTTAAGGACCATGATTATGTGATTATGTCCATGTGGTTCTACAGCATCTGAAAAGAAAGTGAAAAACATGGTTATTTTTCCAGACGTGTTCTCCTTGTTGAGCATATATGTGTTTCCGTATCTTCAGGCATTTGGCACCAAACAGTGGAAAAAAAAAAAAAAGGTGATATATTTCATGTTTCCTTTTACATCTACACATTTTTATGGCATATATCAAATGGTATGCCATAGGAATCTATTTCTGGTTTGAACGGATAAACTAGCCCATGTGAGTTTTGCTATACTCAACAATCACACAGCTTCCATTACAAGTGTGACCTTGATAAAATTACTAACCCTCTCTGAGCTTTCATGTGAATGTCAGAGAGGCTGAAATGCTCTCCATTGCTGTTAAGTCTAATGAGGTAGCGTAGGTAAAGTCCTTACTAATATTGGGTGGTTTACATTGGCCATTTCATAACACACACTATTCTAAGTTCTTTATGTGAATTCACTCACTCATTTTATCCAAAAAACAACTGTATCAGTTAGGAAATATCATTACACAAATGATAAAAAAGTTTCAGGGAGGTTAACACATCTGACTTGTAAGTGACACAGCTGGAATTTGATCTAAGGTAACTTGACTCTGAAATCAATGTTATTAGCAATTATGCAATACTGCTTTTAATACATTATGCAATACTGCTTTTAATACAATTATGCAATACTGCTTTTAATACATCATAACATAATTGATTTGTAAATGGCTACTATCTCATTATTGTTGGTTGCAGAGTTGACCACGTTCTCTTAACAAGCCAGTAACAATCAAAATACACACAAACATGATCTCTAATGGTGGCCCAAGAGGTTTTAGACTTGTGATTTAAACACATAATATGCCTCAAGCATGATTCACCTGGAAATGAGGGGAAATATCCAATAGAAATAGAGAACATGGGCTTTGGAATCAGTCTATGAGTCTGAAGCCCATTTTTGCCACTTGGTTAGCTGAGTGGCCCATGCAGGGGCTTATACTGCTCTTCTGCTTGTCACAGGGAATAATAAACACCACAAAAATAACACAGTTGAAGCTCAAGAGATACTACAAATTGTAATGGGAGGATCACAGTAGTGGTTGTAATAGTAGTAAGAAGAGATATAGTTGCAATTGAAATCACAGTAGCAGTAGAAAAGTAAATGTGTTCATTTTGTAGGAATTCTATAACAATGCGCCACAGACTATGTGGCTTAAACAATGGAAATTTATTTTATCCAAAAAGTCTGGAAGCTGAATGTCCAACATTAAAGTGTCTGCAGGGTTCATTTATTTTGAGCCCTCTCTTCCTGGCTTGTTGGATGGCCATCTTCTCCCTGTGTCTGCACATGGTCTTTCCTCTTCACATATCTATCCTTATCTCCTTTTTTTTTTAACAAGGACACCAGTCACATTGGATTAGGGACCACCCTATTGGCTTCATTTTAGCTTAATTTCATTTTTAAGACCTTATTTCCAAATAGCAGTAACACTCTGAGGTGCTGGGGGTTAGAACAACGTATGAGTTTAGAAGGGCGGAAACAGTTCACCTCCTAATATTAGGCCTTCCACATAAGAATTTCCCATGGGTCAGGAATCCTTTGGAATACTTCACATGGAATTTAGGACAGTCAATTTCAGAAGTAATGACCTGTGCAATGGTTTGAGCAAGATACTGGACCTGTGGCCTTCCACCAAGAGAGTATCACCTCTTTAGTAAGAATGCTAAAAAAATACATAAGGGATTGGTGTGTGTGTGTGTGTGTGTGTGTGTGTGTGTGTGTTGTGTTGTGTTTATTTTAGAGACAGGATCTCCCTCTGTCACCTAAGCTGGAATGCAGTGGCATAATCACAGCTCATTGCAGCCTCCAACTTCTAGGCTCATGCGATTCTCTTGCCTCAATCTCCTGAGTAGCAGAGACCACAGACACACCCCACCATGCCTGGCTAATTTTCTTTTCTTTTTTTCTCTTTTTTTTTTTTTTTTTTTTTTTTGTAGACACAGGGTCTCACCATGTTTCCTAGGTTGGTCTTTAACTCCTGGACTCAAGTGATCCTCCCACCTTGGCCTCCCAAATTGCTGGGATTACAGGCATGAGTCACCATGCCCAGGCAGTGTGTGTGTTTTAAAAATGCTGGGGATGAGGGGATCCTGATTTTTTAATGGGTGGAGATTAGGGTTTCCGTGAAAGAACCGTCCTGTTCAAAAAACCTATCCTGCATTCCATATGACTTTTTAGAGTCTATCAGGAAGTCAGGTAGACTAGAAACTCTTTACAATTATAGGTGCCTAGATTTGTGTTCATTTTAGGTATGAACATGAGGAATTTATCTCATTGTTTGAAAATTTTTGAAATTTCCAGGAATACAACTTCAGTGTAAATTAGGAAACATTAGATTTTTTAAACTTTTGCCAAAAGTTGTTTAGCTTTTGGAAAAATCATAGTTACAGAAATATCCCTATTTATGTTTATGCTTCCATTACAGTACATCTGTTTGTCTATATTTTAGGCCGTCTCATTTTTCATGATTTTTTATATGGATGTAGGTATCTTGCTACTTCATTGTATCTTCTTATAATGTCATGTCAGAATTCTTAACTTATGGGAAGTAGTTATCATTTTATTATACTCTACTTTCTTTAATTTCTTTTCTGCATTACAATCAGGGCATTGCATTGATTTTTAAAATTATGGATGTAGATAACTTATATTATCAAAGGGTTTTATTTCAGGATAATAAAGGAAATGTTTTAAAATACTTGTTGTAAAAGAAGGCACTGAATCAATAGAATTCCCAACAACTACAGTCATCAGTACTCCTGGGATTAGAAAGGCTACATGTGACTAAAGGGTCAAATGTTGGACCAGTGAAATTGAATCCAAGCCATCGAAAGCCGGAAAGGGAAACTGAGTCTAAGAGAAGACAGACAATTTGCGAAGGTTACAGAGCCAGAATCACAAGTCAGACTGCATTGTAGAAATATATACCATATTAGAAACTTAAGTCCAGACAAGCTTTCCCCACACTGGCTTTCACAGGGATGCAATCCAAACCATGGACACAAACAGAAGGAGCTTTGGGTTTGTGGAGGGAAAGCAGAGTTTACATGCAAAGTTTGAACACTGTAATATGTCTCTTCTATTAGTTTCCTTCTGGGGGATAGTGGTTTCGTTTGTTCATAGTCCTAAATTAATTTTTCAAGTTTGTTCATTCAGTTTAGAGTCTACAAAGGAAGAAGATGAAACACAATAATTAGCTTGTTGCCCTGCAATTATTAAAAGGCTACAACGGCAGTTTCCACAGGAATCTCCCCCTTGGTTAACATTCTTGGAAGGAAATCTTACCTTATACTTAGCTTTGCATTCACTTATTTCATGGAAAGTTATATGCCTCTCCAAAAACATCCCTCCCTTAGTTTTAAATGTATGAACTGTGTCTCTTAGCTTCACCACAATCACCATGATTCAGATAAATATCTTGGTAAATTAAAGCCATTGACTGGCAAAACAAATGCCATCAAAATCTGCAATGATCCTTGCACACATCAATGGCAAAATCTAGAGTCCTTAGAATAACATTTGCATTTTTCCCTGTGATATGATTTCCCCATTTGGAAATCAGTTTTGTCTCCCATCCTCTCTCCTCCAAATGGTGTCCAATCCAGCCCCACAAACTGCAGGCTATCCATTTCTTAACACGTCTTGTTATCCAAACGTGCTAAGAAACGTTCCAGCATTTGGTTGTTCTAATCAACTTGGTGAATGTACACTCAATATTGAAGACCCAGCTCAAGTGAGAAGCATTTCTGTTTCATCAGCTTTGACCTCTTTTCCTCATGTTCCAGTGTTTTCCTCACCATAAAACTTGTCAACTTAGAGTGTCATTATTGGTGACCAAATTTCTGGGGATCCCCACCCAATCAGACAATGAGTTCTTTAAAAAAAACCCTTTTATTATTTATCATGTATTCCCAGAGACTAATATGGCACCTGGGACACTGCTGCTTAGTAATGTTCAATGAAAAGAAAAGCTGAGGAGTACAGAGTAAAGAGAATTTGATCTCTTTCTATTTCAACAGTGGTTAAAGTATTTTCTTATTTTAGTTGCCCCCTTTCAGGTTGAGCCTCCTTATCCTTCCATAGCCAAGAGCCCACATCATATTAAATACACCACAAATGAGTTGAAATCTCTCTATTTACTTATATGTAATTTCAGGCACGATTTCACACTGATGAAATCATGTGATCTCTCTTTCTCTCTCTTACGAATTCAGCACTAAGAGTGAAAGAAGAGAAGTGAAGAACTGAGAAAAATTAATCAGAGTTGCTTGTAGAATCTTAAAAAGGGGCTTTGAGTGAAAGTAGTTTCCTCAAAATTATAAGCTGGTAAATCAACCCTGATGGAAGTAGAGATCTTTGCCTCTTTGGCAGAAGCCTGAGATAGAAGCCTTCTGGTGAGGCCATTGGTGTGTTACCGATGGCTACAGTGGGGGAGTGGTCAGCCGTCTTCCTGCTGAACTTACCAAAGCATCTGGGGGAGCTAAGGAGACACCCCCCCCCCCTCCTCAAGCACAGGTTGCAAGACAAGGACATGATGCAAACTTTCTAGAAAGTAACTTCTGAATGTATAGAAAATTTTGTTAATAAAGATGTAAAGATGTTCATTCTAGAATTATTGAAATTGGGAAACTAATGAAGAAACTAAATATGTAATAATAGAGATAAACAAATTATAGGACATCTACATGATGAAATACTGTAGAAACACTAAATAATGCATTTATTAATTCAAAATAATACTACTAATAATACCAAAAACAAAAGCCACAGCCAGACAAGTTTTAAAAAGTAACCAGTTTTATCCTTTTACCATGTTTATGTTGTAGTTATTATCATCCTTATTTTACAGACAAGGAATCTAGGCTAAAATAACAGGTAAAGTCTTGTTTACATCACATCACTGCTAATAAGAGCTGGGACTTCAAGTCAGATGTGCCAAACTTAAAAGTTCATGTTCTTTCCAGTATATATAATAGCTTATGAATACTTTTAGTGACATAAGAAAATGCTCAGGTTAGAGTGTTACATAACAAAGGTGATCATAGATGCATGCATTGTATCAAGACCTTGAAGGGAAAATAGAAAAAGAAGGAGGAGGAAGAGGAATTGGAGGAGGAGAAGAAGAAGGAAAAAAATGAAGTTGTGATTTGATTATATGCATCTTTTTCTTTTCCTTATGTTTTTCTTTTATTCTTTCTTTCTTTTTTTTTTTCTTTTTTGAGAAGGAGTCTTGCTTTGTCACTCAGGCTAGAGTGCAGTGGCGCAATCTCAGCTCACCGCAACCTCCGCTTCCCAGGTTCAAATGATTCTCCTGTCTCAGCTTCTGGAGTGACTGGGATTACAGGCGTGTGCCACTACCTGTGGCTAATTTTTGTATTTTTAGTAGAGATGGGGTTTCACCAAGAGTTTGGCCAGGCTTGTCTCAAACTCCTGACCTCAGGTGATCCACCCGCCTCGGCCTCCCTAAGTGCTGGGAATTACAGGCAAGAGCCACTGCGCCTGACCTTCCTTTTGGTTTTCTGCAGTGAGCATACATTACTTACATAACACAGATATTGAAATAATATAGGAAAAGAGAATATTCTAGTTTTATTATAGGTACAAAATTTGAAGGAATCTATCTTTCATTTCCAGGAGAACCCTGGTACACCTATTAAGCAAAACTAGGCAAGAAGTCTTCTTCTCAGAAAGAAACTTTAATATTGCCTTTTTTTCCCCCAGCATGTCTTGCTGCATTTATAACATTATTGGACAAAATAAAGCAGAGTGGTGGGTCAGAAGGATTGGGTGGACAATGTGACAAATAATCGAATCTGGTTGAAGACAGTTGCAACAAAGTAAACACATTTGGTGTGGTGATTAGAAAGGTATTGGCAGCACCTGCCAAAGTCAGTGGGCTATCAGGGGCCAGAGCCAGACCACAGGGTGTGAAATGAGACAGAGAAACGGGGAAAATGTCAGCAGACACATGCCGCTTTCAATAAATGGTAGAGTAATAGCATGTCAATTGAAGTGTGCCCAAGTTTATATGAAGGTTGTCCATTGCAATTAAACAATCATTTCAAGTTTCTCAACTGCAAATATTCATACACATTTGACTGGTGGTAGAAATTGGTGTCAGTGGGTTCTAAGGAAAGGGCTAAGACTGAACCATTTTGGATTGTCATCTTAATACCCTGCTAATTTCTAGATACAGTTGAGTTGTTTTTTTTTTCTTCTTCTTTTTTTTTTTTTTTTTTTCAGTTGTTCAATGGCTTTATCTTAAAAATGGGTCTGTCAGTGCCACACAGGAGATGTGGTGTGGATTAACTACTGATCTGAATCCTTGTGAACTAAATAATCTTGCTCCAGGTAGCTTTCTAAGAAAATAATACTACAAGAAAAGCAATTGCCGTTAGCTCAGCCTGCCCTTGGAGAATTTAATGAAGAGAAGAAACCTGGGGAGAAAATAGCACTTTTTAGAGAAAACTTGGATATCTCATTTCTACTGGCCTCCCCATCCTTACTTGTCTAAGCTGGATCCATTTTTCTCCTGCACCCAGCAAAGCTTGCCAGTCTGCTTTTTTTCTTTTTACCTTAAGTGGCAGCCTCCAGTTTAACTTATTGGTGTTCTCAAGTGAGCCTTCAACAGAACTGAGCCATTTAAGGGTTTGCCCTCATCTCATTATAAATTAGTTTTGAATATCTCTCAGTATGCACAACATTCCTCAGCTATCCAAGTTAGAACTCCTTATTAGGCTAGGAAGAATTTGCGTTTTAATTAGTTTTACCTCTGGTGTATGAAGCCCACTGAGATTACTACACTTACTAAAATTTAATTAACTTGACAAAAGATCCTAATTGTTTTCGTGCCACTGGTCCTTTGCAAAGCTAAAAATAATGCCCTCCAAATTAAGCAGCCACCACAAAGCTTCATTTTCACTGTCCTATATTTTTTTTAAAAATTGTAATTCACATGAAGTTTTATTTGTCAGACACTGGTGCAGTCTGTTGCTAAGGCAGAGATTTACGAACCCTTGAAGAAAGGATATCTGGGGTTGAGAATGAGTGGGAAGGGAGCAGGGAATAGACACCTCCTCTCACCTTCATTCTTGTGGAAAGCTTTGTGGAAATGAGATGAAGAACATATTGATTTGTTCAATTCCGCAAAGACTCAAGCAGACATAATATATCATGTGAATTAATAATGAAAGTTTATAAGTAAAAAATGCTGAATGAATGAACACCCATCCATTCATTCATTCATGTATCATCTATTTACTCTTTTACTGTGCATTTCTGGAAGATAGCTTTATGGTGTCAAGTGCTCACAATGGAAATACTCAATCTTTAAAAGCTTCAGTTCTTTGCAATGTCAATCCCAATGTATGGCTTTCCTTTCCCCTACTCATTCTGGCTGACATTATATAGCCTTCAAGACCAGCACATTTCTTATTCATTCTTTTGTGATTCTAAACTTCTTTGTCTTCCTATTCCAATAATTCTAACAGCGTTGGAAGAAAGTATCTTGACATAGTGTGTGGCGGCTGCTGATGGCTTTCGTTGGTTTGTTTGTGGTGCTGTAGCAAAAACAGGTTTTCACCTTGACACTGACCTTATACAAGGAAATCTCCTTTGTGTTTCAATCTCTTCTTTAAGTTAAAAAAAATATATAATCGCCTCTCTCTAGTGGAAGTTGCTGAAGGATTGAATAAGACAGTAAAATAAAGCAATGGAGGGAGTTTGACATGGAGTTGATACTCAGAACTCTATTATGTGTATCACTTCTAAGAGTCACATCACTTCCCTCCACCCTGAGTCTATCAAGCCTAATTGTGTTACCTCCTTCCCTGAGCCAACACATAATTTGAAAATGCACAGGTCTATCAATCACTAAACCCAGCTGACTTATGGCATATTTTTTGACCCGAGGATATCATTGTCATCATTATTATCCCTTGTGTGATGAACATAAGACTAGGCATCCAGCAGAAGCTGTATCTATTATTTGGACTTTTTTTTTTTTAAGGCTGATAATGAGGATAGGCTGCAACATTTCGAAAGTTCCCACTTCCACTTAATTACAGAATTGGGCCACTCTACTTCATGGTGGAATATTGTAGATATGCCTAGAGCTTTACTTTATTTTGTCTGTGTCTATTCTTTTACCCCCATCAATTAAGGAAGACTCTGCAAAAGTTGTTTTTCACTCCACTGCTCACCGTTGTGAACTGCAGAGAAGAGTCTTTCCTCCATTTCTAAAATGGTCTAGTAGTCTCCTTCTCATGTCCTATTTTGTCATGGTTCCCCATTCCAGACATTTCACTAGGAAGCTGCCCCTCCTCCACATAATGTGGTTCTACACAGGCTGTGAATCACAGTGTTCTGTCCCACTAAGGGTGGGCATGTGATCCAGGTCAGGTCACTCAGGGTACGCCACCCCTCTGGCCACAGTGACTGCACAATGGTGAGTCTGTCACCAACCTAGACTAGATAACTTCTCTGGATTGTGTATAGGCTAAGTAAGTTTTCTATCTATTTCATGCTCAGAAAATTAAGCTAATGGAAGCCTAGAGCTGGATATGCCTGTGCCTCTTTCTGCTAGCTACATGGAGGATGCCTTACTATAGGAGGACAGGCCAAGGACAACCTATTGAGAGAAGCAGAACTAAGACATGGGAAAGGGAAAGAAAGGAGAAGGAAGAGGGAAGTAGATGGAAAGAGAGGGACTTGATATTCTTGAAGTCAGTGTAGATATTTGGTTCCAAGCTCAGGCTTTCTAATTATGTGAAAAAGTAAATACCTGTTTCCCACTTGGATTAGTTAAAAACAGATTTCTTCTTGCCTTCTTTCAAATTCTTGACATCTGTTTAGTAATAACATGCCCAGCTCCAAGGATCAGGGCTACTATCAGTGTGCAGTTTTGAGAGACTATAGGTGAAAAGAACGTGAGGGTCCATGAATGGTGCTGGCCTTCACCCCTGCCTCCAGTCCACATACATCCTTAGCACACCAGGAAGGACATTGTTTCAGGAGTCCAGTGCATACTCACTGATGAATTCTGATGAGGTCAGCCACACAGGATCTCAGCACCTTTTAGCTCTGAGATCTTTACTGATTCAAAGGACAGCCAGAAACAACTGAATCTTTTCCAAGCCAGCAGACCCCACAAGTCAGATTCACAGCTCAGAAATGGGCTTCTTTCTCCAGAGGTGGGTAGGCCTTCTTGGTAATTTCCCCTTCACAATCTAAGAATGAATTTTGAGCCATGTTTTAAATGGAATGAAGTAATATTTCTTATTCAAATACCACATATTTCTAAGGCCAATCATTATCACAGTGTGAAATGTGACAAGCATGTGTTTTAGCACTGGGGGGAGAAATATGTATGTGATTCATCTCTATATCCATATCCATATTCATATTCATATTCATATTTATATCATCTCCCCTTTTTGTTCTAAACTTTGGGGATCATCTCTACAATACTTACATTATTGCAGAAAATTAATCATCCACAAGCCTTGTTTAATTTGTCCACAGATACTCTCATTCAACACACCATTAATGTTCACCAACTATGTGCTGACACAGGTGCCGCGAAAACAAGGATCCGTCAGAAACAGGGCTTACACTTAATTTATAGTGCGCATAATATGTTCGCTATTTCATAGTCACTCTTTCAGTTTATATTGTTTTTCTGTCCTCAAACCCCTCTGTTTCCCGGTGTACATTGTTCCAATCCTATATAAACTTCACTATCTATGACATCATCTCTGATATACCTACTGTGGAACTGGTGTTTTCTTTTTTCTTCTAAACTCTTATAGCCTATTAGCTATATCTCTCTTTTGAAATATAATACATTTGGTCATTTTGTAGTTATTTATGTTCATGTCATCTCAGAAAATCAGAAGTTCATGTCATCTCTGCAAATCAGAGGTTATGTTCATGTCATCTCTGGAAATCAGAGGTTCTACCATACACACATATACATATGTGCATAATGTACATAATGTGTATGTTTATGTATGCACATCCTGTAGTACCTATTATAGACACTGTGCTTAGTACTGAGTATAACACATTGTTGGTGTTTAAAAAAATTAAAAAGGTTTTTAATGACTGTGTAAATAACTGACTCAAATTCCCCTGGAGTGTGGGATCCTTTCCAATAAGAATTGTGCATTAGAGACAGTGATTGTCTGAGATTGTTGCATTTCCCAACAAAAATGCTGAGGTCTGTTTATACTGGATAGAATGAATTGCTTCCTTGTGACTCAAGCATCTGTTTGAGACGTTACATTACAAGTTCCTGTAATGACCACCACAAAAGATGGCATTGATCTCTGAAACTGGCAGATACATGTCCTATGGATGGAATATTCATTTATGAAAATTGGAAGAATCGATAGCTCAAAGGTCATCAAGAATGATGACACACTGTAATTTCGATATATGGCCTGACACAAGTTAATGAAAAGGGAAAGGGCTCATTTGTCACATCTGGGTGATAAATCTTCTGTGTGCCTCTTTATTGAACATAAAGCCATGCAAGCTGTCAGCAGCTGTGATCTGGGCATCTTAATCTGAGAAATGGAGTAAGGTTTATTTTATTTATCCAACGGACTATTCAAAGGGAAAGAAGTGAAAGTAGCATTTGTTAAAAGCATAAAGCGCGTGCTAAACATGACAAAACACACTTTACAGCTATTACTAAATCTAATAGTCACAATAGCCTCATGGGACAAACAATGTCATTTCTGCTTTCCAGACGGGAAACTGGAAGTCTGAAGGGTGGGTGCGGGGACAGGGCTTAGCAAGATTCTATCCATGTAAGAAGAAAGCTCATAGTCTTGCCTCTCACTAAGTCGAATGGAGTGAAGACAGCTTAGAAAAGGAAATGTCACATGCACTGAGCTCCAAAAAGATCACCCTGATCCCCAAATGGATCTCCCACTTTCCTTCTGGCTGACATTCAGGCAACTCATTTCTCAGCCTCGGTTCCCTCATCTATAATGTGGGAATAATAAGATGTATTCAAGAGGTGTTTAAACACTGCAAGATTCTTGAAGCTTCTGCACATCACTCTTTCAAATGTCAGAGCATTTTACTTAACACCTTCAGAGAGGGGTATATTTTTACTGTGAAGATCAGGAGAATGCCACATATTAGAGGGTAGGCTCTTTTATTTTTTATTTTGTTATTCATCCATCTAATTCATTTATGATCCAGTCCAATTAACTTTAACACTAGCACTGGGAATATAACACTTTCTCTATCACATGGAAAGAACAGAATTCACTTTAAATTCTCAGTTCCCCCAAAAAGCCGTACTTAAAGCCTCCTATTCATCTACTCACTGTGAAATATATAGACATTCAACAGAAAATCTCTCCCCAACATTTTCTGACTTGTCCTAGAGGAAGAAGAGCAGAGTAGAGAAAGGATTAGCCTCAAACAGAGCTACAACTGAGTCCCAGATCCTCCTATAAAAGTGATGTAAACTGAAATTACCAAGTTAATTTACCTTTGTAAGGCTCAGTGTATTCATCTGTAAAATGGGAATATTATCTAGTTTACAGTTTCATTCTAAGTATTCAAAGGGATGATGTATGAAGAATTCCTGCTCTGTAGCACACAGCAATCACACAAAAAGTGGTTCTTTGATAATTTGCACCGGCTCTCAGTGTCAGTATGTCTGAGTGCACATGAGAAAAATATCTGTCTGATGCATCTTTGGTAGACATCCATAAGTTTGTGTTCCTTACAGACACTGACTGTCTAAATTGACTACTACTGAAACAGCAGATCAGAAGAATAATTTATGCAGCTGACTGACACACACCATTTGTGTAGGAGGGAGATTTTCTATGGTTGCTTTTGTGGTTGCTTTCACACTGCTATAGAGAACTACCTGAGACTGGGTAATTTATGAAGAAAAGAGATTTAACTAACTCACACTTTTGCAGGCTTAACGGGAAAACAACTGGAAAGCCTCAGGAAACTTACAATCATGGTGGAAGGCGAAGGGGAAGCAAGCACGTCTTACCATGATGGCTGGTGGGTGGTGGATGGCGAGGGGGACTGCTACGTACTTTTAAACTGTCCAATCTCCTGAGAACTCACTCACTATCACGAGAACAGCGGTTGGGGGGTCTGCCCCCATGATTCAATTACCTCCCACCAGGCCCCTCCCCTGACACATAGGGATTACAATTTGAGATGAGATTTGGGTGGGTACACAGAGCCAAACCATATCACTGGGCATTGGGAAATTTAAATAAAGAACAGAGGATGAGAGGTGAGGAGTCACATAAAAAAAAATTGCATTGCAAATCTTTCCAGTCTTCTTGTGAAAACTGTTCTTCCCACCCTCCACCCACCCTGCCCCAAGATGGAGCCTCACTCTGTCGCCTAGGCGGCTGGAGTGCAGCGGCACAATCTCGGCTCACTGCAGCCTCCGCCTCCCAGGTTAAAGCAATTCTCTTGCCTCAGCCTCCTAAGTAGCTGGGATTACAGGTGCATGCCACCACACCCAGCCAAGTTTTTGCATTTTTAGTAGAGACAGGGTTTCACCATGTTGGCCAGGCTGGTCTTGAACTCCCAACTTTGTGATTCGCTCGCCTCGGCCTCCCAATGTGCTGAGATTACAGTCATGAGCCACGTTGCCTGGCCATGAAAACTATTCTTTACCTGACAGTTTTCCAGCACTCTTTTCTTTGGTGAAAAGGGGACTTCTTCATTCCATTTAGCTGTCACTAACCAAGGTTATTGAAGGACTTGCCTTTTTCATAATAATTTTGAAGATACAATTGCTGATGATAAAAATCTTTTCATTTGTTGTTTTTATTGTCAGGAGACACAGATGAGTGTTTTTAGAGCCATTAGCTCACAATTCCTCAATGGAAGGTATTGTTTTATACCCATTTTGTAGAAAGGAAAATTGAGTCTTGGCTTCCTCAAATTGCTCATTGTCACATGGCTGGTTAGCAGCAAAGCTAGGAACAAACTCAACTTTGTCTTAAACCTGTAACATTGGACGTTCTGACAAACTGAATTGAGAATAATCAACTTTAAAAATGAATGAAGGGAGAGTGATAACATTGATGATATCCTCAGTTTGAGCTTCCATGGCCAAAAGCTTCCTTTGAGATTATTTCACAGAATCCTGAAGAAGGGGAATGATATTAGGTCTGATTAAAGTTTGGGGTAGGGGAGGAAGGAAATGCTGCTCAGAGAAGCCAAGCAACTTGCCAAGGTCACACAGCTTTTCATAGGCAGAGCTGGAGGATTTCATAAGATGCTACATTCAGGTTTGCAGAAAGATATTCTATGCTTAATTCTTATATCCTCAGGAGAAACATCTGTCTTGCTATAATTAGTCTACATCAAGGTCAGCAGCACCATAGAGTGTCATATGTAAAAGAGAAACTAAGTCTGGTAGAGAAGGAAGTTTTCAAGTGTTAAAAGGAATATGAGAAATGAAAGAAAACATCTGTTCCTCTGTCTAAGCTAACTGAGGCCATGTTGACTTGAAGAGCAGGAGACTGTACCTGCACCCTGATGAGGATACAGAGGAAGACTTCAGTAAGTACCTAATAAATATATGAAACTTAAATTAATAAATGGGCAAACAAATAACTGCATTTAAGAAACAGTTTCAGGCTGTCACAGTGTCATGGCAGGTGTTCTATTATAGGTGGCTTCAGAGCACAAGAGGTGGCTTCCCTCCCTGCAAGGGGAGGCCAATAGGAAGCCAGAAGCATCAGATACTGGATCCTAGACAGAGGTGCAGAAATGCATGCCTCCCATACCAGGGCCCTTAAGATTTAGGCAAGGGAATCCAATCTCCCTCTCCAATATTGTTTTGATGGCACAAGCAAATTGTCTGGGGCTGCAAAACAATAAAAATGTAGACAAGAAGAAAGTAGCTGGAAGAAGCATTGGAGGAAGAGGTGAAGAAGGAATTAACACATGCTGAGTCCTCACTTTGTGACAACCCTATACCAAGCATATCGCATCATTATAGGGTAAACTTGTCCAAATATCATGAAGCAGAGTCTACGTTTTTACAAATGAGGTTACCATAGCACAGAGAGGGTAAAATTTTCCCAGAGCACAGGAAGGGGAATATGGAAGCCCAGGCTCTCTGACAGCAAGAATATGCTCCTTGGGGCTGCAGATTTCTGCTCAGGGCTGGGATGCCATAGCACTCCATGCCTTGGCCCCAGCAGACTGCATTTCTTTTTAATTTCTTTAGGATCTGGGAAGAGTCTGGAAGCAATAACCAGACACATTCTATTTTGCTGACAAAATGGATTTGGGTGTGGGGTATAGCCTGAGGCTCTAGAGTATGCATTTCTAGCTAGAGAACTGGGAAGGAGGTGGTGTTAGAGGCTAATGCTGTCAGTGCTGACACTTTAAGGAGGAATGGGTGATCAGGTGTCTTTATCAAGCTTGTACAGCCACTAGTGCCTCCCAGGGCCTCTGCTGAAGAGTCACCCCGGGAGCACAGCAAACAACAAAAAAGGCCTTCTCCTCTATTCTACTCTGTTATCTCTGGATCCTCCACCACTTTTGACCTCTCTGGCCACACTAGGAAGTCCCACTGCAATAACGAGTGATGAAGGTTATTGTCCATCCCCCCTTCCCGTCTTTGCCCTCTGTTACCCGTCCTGCATTTTTACTAAAATATTGTATGTCACAGCATTTTTCTTAAGTAATAAATTTATGGCAGCAAAATTGGAATAGCCTTTGAAGCACATTTCTTGAGATGAACATTAGGTTGATGTATTATAACATTTAAAGCAGGAATCCTGCACACAAAGAACTCATTGGGACCTGAAATGATTAGATACATAGGGAAAGGAACACCAGTGGGAAAGGCAGGACTCTCTCTGACTTTTGCTTCCCAAAGTCAATACTAATCTTGTTCACTTTTAGTGACAACTACAGCTCCTGCCTAATGAAAATGTTCTCATCATTAGCTGGGCATGGTGGTGTGTGCCTGTAGTCCCAGCTACTCAGGAGGCTGAGGCAGGAGAATCGCTTGAACCCAGGAGGCAGAGGTTGCAGCGAGCAAAGATCGCGCCACTGCACTCCAGCCTGGCAAGTCTCCATCTCAAAAAAAAAAAAAAAAAAAAAAGGAAAAAAAAAAAAGAAAAGAAAAAAGAAAGAAAGAAAATGTTCTCACCATGAGCTTCTGTCAGAAGAGTGCACCAGAATAATGCACATGCCCACATCTGGACACATACTGGGGTGTATCAGCAAAGCTGAAAGAAGAACAAACTTTCATAATGACAAGTGCTTCCTTTCCACAAAGGGATGTTAGCTGTTCCCATTTTTGCATTTATCTCAAGGGTAGAATAGATCACTGGCTAGTTGTTATGAAAAATATGATTCTATTTGTCCCTGATGTAATTATGTGGGGGCAACTTCAGAGGCATGTTTTTAAATTGGCCTCTTAATTTATTTTAATACATCAGTTAGTCATGGGGAGGGAGTGGGCAAGATTGCCACACTTTTTGGAGCTCGTACACAGTGTATTGGTTGACTTCAACATGAAGGTGGCCCTTTTGAGCCAATTATGATTTCTTAATTCCATGCTATTGCATTTTAAGTCACCTTTGAAATTTTATCATAATCTATAATTGATTGGTTTAGTGAATCACATCTTAATTGAAAAAATATAATGTCTAAAAGCTATTTTAATTGGCCATTATACAGGCATTTAGCAGCTGAGCTGCTGTAGACACAGTGAAAATAAATAAATAAATGAATAAATAAGTTTATGGACGATTTGCCAGCTCTATCTGATGTCAGTGTTCTATTTCTGAACACAGAGTTGTGATCTGGGGCTCAAGGGGTAGTTAGAGAAAGACTAAAAACAGCACCTTTCATATGACAAATTTTAGTCCAGGAAAAAGTGGCTGATTTTTTACCCTACTTATTATACCCCATTGAATTTCCTTCATTCATTTACCCAGCTGCTGTTTCAAAAATAAGGTCTTCGGACAAAGTTTATTTTTGAGTTAGAATCATGAGTTCTTTACGAAAAATTAAAAGAGCATGCTTCATAAGGAAGTTTTCTCTATCATTTTTGGGGGAACAGGATCTGAAAATCTATAAAAATATGCTTCAAAGTCTATTTTTAAAAAATCTGATTTCTCTCAATTTGGATGATAATTACAGCAGTACATACCTGTCAGAAGCCACTCAACTCCACATTAAAATGTTGGAATTTGTGTATTTATTATATGTAAGTTATGCCTTCATTAAAAAGAAATAAGTATTAAGGAGAGTAAAAAAGTCCAGTTTACTTAGATCTCTGTCTTCCTTGGCTATTTTAATGTCTTATTACCCAAAGTGAAAGGAATGGTGATTAAGACAGGCACTGATCACTAGTTAAAAAACAGAAAGTTAAAGATTCTCTGCTACTTTATCTTTAAAAAGACTATTATCATATAGTACTTTCTGTATTCATAGCATTCACTTTAAAAGGAACCAAACAAAAACGTATCAAATGAAAAATCCTTTCAAAGCCGAACATCCTGAAATTGTACAACTTTATGTCTTGCAGGAATTCAAAGAAAAGAGAAGGGTCAGGGTAGAGAACCCAGCCTGTTTATAATATATTTAACCAGCCAATTACACTGTTAGCCCACAATGACAAATTTCTCTCCGAATATCGCTTAGCTGTTCCTTGTTCATGGCACTAATTTTCTTCTCATTTGGCACTATTTCATAAAGTTTTGTCAATCATAAGCATTTTTTAGAAGACTGAAATGGCAAATTAATAGTTCACTCTAAAAGAGACAAACACAGAGGAAAAACAGCTGCAGTATTTAAACACTGTAGGAGAACGTCAGCGTAATGAAGGAGCAAGCGCGCAATTAAAGAGAAGGAAATGCTCCTAGAGTAAAATTCTAACATTGGGGTTCTCTCATTTTTAAATTTATTGAGGATTGTTCAAACACATTTCTTTTGATCAATAAAAATACCAATGGCTGTTTGTATTCCCACTGAATGTCCCCAAACTGGCATCTGCAAGTTTAGCAAAGTTGAACACCAAGTAAGTTAAGGAAAACGCAGAATACTAGTGTATTTACCATCCCTGTAAAACTTGGAACTCAGGAACAAAAATGATATGGCTGCTAGAGTGAATTGAAAAGATAAAACAGAGTTAAAAGTATCTTAGAAGCATGCTAATGCACAATTTTTCTACACTTCCCTCTAGACTACTTATTGTTTTTTCCCCCGCAATCTGGTGAGGAATGAAATAAGATATGAGAGTTGAACACCAATATTTAAGTCTCTGAATTAGGAAGCTTCATATATCTAAAACAGATGTGAGGGAAAAGGATGTGTCTTCAGCAATACATTGCTAGAAACAGCTTGGCCTGCCCTTAACTTTTCTTGTTTATTCTGATCCTTTGAATTACCAGGCCTGTTCCTGATAGCATCAAATAAAAGACCTCCTCTGACTCTTGCTCTACATTTTGCCCAGCCTTTCTACTAAATTATTTCTCTTGACATAATCCATGCTGTATTTACAAGGGTGTCACATTCTTCCTCTCATTTGATGGAGTGTGTGTGTGTGTGTGTGTGTGTGTGTGTGTGTATGTCTGTCTGTGTGGTCTTACAATTTGTTAGTAAGATACACTCTCTTGCTTCATTCTAGACTAAGATTGATACTCTCCCCTCAGTTCCACTGACCTTAGCTGCACTGAGTAAAAATCCCTACCTATGTTTTGCTTCTATCTTTGTACATCTCTTTGAAAGGACTTTTCCGGTTTGTTAATAAGAGAATGAAGTTGCACAAGAATAGTGAAAACAAAGTTCATTTGCACTCACCTTGGAAGCACAGGGAAAATGCATCAAATTGATGAGTAAGGAGAACAGGCTTAGCAAACAGCAAGGGTGTGGTCCAGTTGAGCAAGACAGATATTGGCTCTGAAATCTGATGTTGGGGACTCCAGGAACTCTCTCATCACAAGTTGGAAGCATAGAGAGAATGTGGCCCTCTTACCCCCAGAGTGATGGGACATTCATCTCTGTCATCTGCATTGGCACAGTAGCAGCAAGGCTTCTTCTCTGCAGTGAGGGAGAAGGAAACTAAGGACTGTGGTTAATTTCTATAATCTATTCATTTTAAGTAGAACCTTCAAAAGTAACACATTATGACATGAGCTAAAGTTTCCCATGGACTGCAGATGAAAGAATAAAGAACACTTATCTGGTGCTTTACAAAGCTGAGAAAACTGAGGACAGATGAGTCTGAATGATGAGGCTTTCAATACACGTCATACATATATATATATATGTACACACACACACATATATGCACACACATATATATACACACACACATATTTATATATATACACACACATCCAGTTTTAACACAAACACATAAAGGAAACCTTTTCTCTTGAGAATGTCCTCTGTGCTAGCTTCTGTTCCAGGAGCTGGGGATAAAGAGATAGAAAGACACGACCACTGACTTCATGGAGCTTACATATTAGTAGGAGAGGCTGTTATTACAGAGCTGCTAATCCCCCTCCACCCCCCAGAAAAAGACATTACAGGCTTAATCTCAAATTTTACAAAAAGATAGGTGCTAATCCAATTGGAGATTTTGTTTTTGTTTTGGCTAAAAAATGGAATGAGTTTATTTTTATTTTCAAAACTCAAATAGCGTAATTATTTTTTCCGATTATGGAAGCAATGCATTCTCATTCATAAATATTTGATCATACCACATATATGACTCTCAAATTTTACAAAAAGATAGGTACTAATCCAATCAGAGATTTTGTTTTTGTTTTGTCTAAAAAGTGGAATGAGTTTATTTTTATTTTCAAAATTCAAACAGCATAATTATTTTTTCTGATTATGGAAGCAATGCACGCTCATTCATAAATATTTGATCATACCACATATATGACTCTCTAACCTGCTTATGTCAATCAACAAGATTCAGAGCACATTTTTCAATGTCAAAATAGGCTTTATGTCATCTTTAAAAAAAAATGGCTGCATGGTACTCCATTACATGAATGAACCATTTTACCTGGTTTTAAGTTCATTGTCTCCTTAAATAATAATATTCCTATTTATTTCAAACTAAAGATGGTTCTTTTTGATTTTACTGTATGATTTGAAAGCAAATTAGGCAATATGTTTGAGAGCATCTGGTAACCTATAAACATGGTGCAAACTATTATTTTTTCTTTTTCTTTTCTGTTTCAAATATACACCAATATTTCTGCCTCATACAAATCTTGAACAAATTCTGGCTCTACCAATCAAATAAATTTTTTGTTTTGTTTTTATCCCTCTGAAATATAGTCTCCTCATTTTCAAAATGGAGCTACCTACATTTCATGGTTCTCTCATATATTAGGACATCAATTAAGGTAAAATGTTTAGTCCTGTAACTTGTAGTAAGCTGAACACATTAGATGTGTTCACTTCTGCCACTGCTCCATCTGTACTCCCAACATCTCTATTGTAATCCCCTCCCTCCTACTTGGTCTTTCCTCTTTGCCCAATCAGTTTATCTTCACTAAAGAACAATTTATTAATAAAGTGCTAATAAGAACTTTGTATGAATGTACTCAACTAGTCTTCCAACAGCCTTCGGGTAGGTACCATGATCATTATCATCACACAGGTAAGGAAGCTCAGAGAAATTAAGTAAATTCCCTAAGATCACCCTGCCTGTAGATGGTTCTCTATGACGGTGAAGACACTAGGAGAAGGGAAAGACATAGTTGAGACTAGAGAGGCAAGCAAGAGTGGAAGCACGTAAAACACATTTTGCATTGCAATATGAAACATGAGTTCAAAGAGCTCAGCTCCAGTACAACAGCAGACAATTGGACCCAAGTGCAAATAATCATCCCAAGTGGGGTGAATATGTAAGTCAGGTGGAGTGTGGGATGGCTGAGACACATGGCTGTGTCACCAAGCTTTGAAGTGACCTGGCAATAGTGATAACACTACTTATTATTTATTGAACATATACACTAGGCACTGTTAGAGTTGGAGAGAAAGGTAAGATTGAATACCAGGACTGATCAGGATTGCAAAGCTCATCACCCCTCTGAATTAGCCCCATATGAACTACATGTGTAATTCTGAAACAGAAATGTCAATTTTGGTCTTTTCAATTGGAAATTCCAGCAAGAGAAGAGAAGAAACCAAACCCTTGGTCATTACTGCTATACCCATCCCTGTCTTTGAATTCATACACTTTTTTAAAAAGTATCTTCCAAATGTATCATTTGTCTCCAAACTCTTCAAGAAAGACAAATGTCAATATAATGCAGCCATATGCATCTGAGTAGCTTGATATATACAATAAGGGAAAGACATATATTACAACAGATGGCAGCATAAGGTGGAAAGTTCCTTTGCCACGTGATATCTTCTGCTTTGCTAATACATTAAAACCCAGTGAGAAATCTCTAAGGAGTGTGGTTTGATGGGTTGAGGTAGAGGAAAGCCCAACATAAATAGATATTTGTATATGAGATCACACACCAAAGAGTTATTTTCACTAAGACCGAACTGGCTGACCACCAGCCCATCTGACAGCAGAATGGCGTAGACCCTTCATAATGTATGTGCGTGAGTAAGGGTAGATGTCTCACAGGGACCCCATGATAATGCTGTTGATGTAGTTTCCGAGAAGGGTGATAATACTTTATTCTGGAGACAGCCTGAGTTACAGAAACACTGTTTTCCCACTTCACCCACCCTCATTATCATCAAGAGATGCCTTCATACTTGATTGTGTTTTAAGAGGCTTGGCTAGCACTGGGATGAAAATTTTATAAACTATTATTTTTTAAAGGATGTACATAGCTGGCAGAAAAGCATCCCACTAATCTGAAATTTCTTCCTTGTAAAAATATTCTGAAAAAAATCAAAAAGGTCATCTTAGTCTGGTATAGAACGG
Organism: Pongo pygmaeus; assembly: GCF_028885625.2. Taxonomy (NCBI): domain Eukaryota; kingdom Metazoa; phylum Chordata; class Mammalia; order Primates; family Hominidae; genus Pongo; species Pongo pygmaeus. Next base: position 62,175,891 of record NC_072391.2, read on the forward strand.
TGGACTTCGTAATCCTGTTATTCCACACCCAGTATGCCTGACACCAGAGATGATCATGATTGCCAAGAAGATCCAGAAAGAGAAGTTATTACAGAATGTATTTATAAATTCAGTTATTCATTCATTCAGCAATTTGAATATGTCCTCTATGTAACAACTATGCTAAGATATGAGTATACAGAGATGATTAGACCTTGTTTATGCTCTCAAAGAGTAGAAAGACAAACTGACAGTTATGATGCAATGTGCTTACTTCTATAAGGAGTGTGTATGCATGGGTGTGTGCACATGCCTGATAAGAATGACAAAGTTTATCTTAAAAAGCAAAGAATAAAAGGAGGTAAGGTCACACACTACAAAGTTTGGGTTAGAATGAACCAACCTGCACTACATCAAGATCAGGGAATTCAATGGAAGTATTTTAGGACAGATAAGAGGAAGGCATATGTCACAAAACAGCTAGTCACTTTGAGAAAATCATTTGCTCTAAAATGCAATGTGACCCAGGTGCAGCAGCTCATGTCTGTAATCCCAGCATGTTGAGAGGCCAAGATGGGAGGATGGTTTGAGCCCAGGAACTCAAGGCTGCAGTGAACTATGATTGCACCACTGCACTCCAGCCTGGATGACAGAGCAAGATCCATTCTTAAAAAATAATAATAATTTTAAAAACTAAAATAAAATTGACAGAGATGCTTCTTGAAAATGGAATAATCTTCATTAAAAATAGCACCTACTTCTCAGAATTGTGAAGACACAAGAAGATATGTCTAAGACCCCAGCAGAGGAACTGATGTGTATCCAGGACCAGTACCATTTACTTCTCCTGCCTACCCAGGATCCTTAACCTACTGGGGCACTTGATTTCAGACTTGTAAAGATGCATCTTTCTCCAAAGACAGCTAAGCTCTTCTTTTATGTAAAAGTCAAATTCTATCAACAAGAAATTCTTCCCAATCTTGTATTCTAGGTCAGCCTATATCACCAATTCACCATGCCCACTCAGAGAATTGCTGAGTTCCAGAAAACCACTCTTCCTGAAAATGTGAGCACCTTTCAATTTCCTATATGTTGGTTCTGTAAGATCACTTCTTTTGTCATAGCTCACCTTTCTATAAAATGTATGACACTGATGGGCCCTTTAGCTAAAGAAATATCATCTGCAGTTTTTCTTTTTAAGAGAGTGCTGTAGACTGAATATTTGTGCTGTCCTCAAAATTTATATTTTGAAACCTAATCCCCAATGTGATAGTATTAAGAGGCGAGGTCCATGGAGGTGATTATTGGAAAAGCATTTGAATTTACAGCCACAAGAGAAACACACTGAGGGTGGAGCCCTCATGAATAGGATTAGTGCCATTATAAGGGAGGCCTGTAGGAGCTTGTTTTCTCCTTCCACAGTGTGAGAAAGCAGCAGAAAGATGCCTTCTATGAACAACAAGATGGCCCTCAACATACCAATTTTGTCAGCACCTTGATTGGTTTCTCAGCCTTTAGAACTGTGAGAAACAGGTCAGGCGTGGTGGCTCACGCCTGTAATCTTAGCACTTTGGGAGGCCTAGGCAGGTGATCACCTGAGGTCAGGAGTTCAAGACCAGCCTGACCAACGTGATGAAACCCTGTCTCTACTAAAAATACAAAAATTGGCCAGACATGGTGGTGCATGCCTGTCATCCCAGCTACTCCAGAGGCTGAGGCAGGAGAATCCCTTGGACCTGGGAGGTGGGGGTTGTAGTGAGCAGAGATTGCACCACTGCACTCCAGCCTGGGTGAGAGAGCAAGGCTCTGTCTGAAAAAACAAACACAAAAACAAAAACAAAAAACTGTGAGAAATAAGATTTTGTTTATAAGGTACCCACTCTGTGGCATTTTGCTGTGGCAGCCAAAATGGACCAAGGCAGATGGTTATCATCTCAGTAATATAATATATTAGTACTTACCTAGCCTGTCTCAATTATCCACAGGTATTGTTGTAGGATCCACTAGTATCTATTGGTATTAATCTGTTTCAAAAATCTTATAATTACCTCTGTTTTATTAATGAGGTAACAGATTCAGAGATAGAGAGGTCAAACCAGAATTAAAATTTATTTTCAACAGACCTCAAAGCCTGTGCTTACATCTTGTGCTGACTCTTGTGGCTCTAAGTCCCAAATGCTTTTTCAATCACTTGGCTGTTCTCTGGTTGATTCTTCTCATACCGTCCTGGCTACATAAGGTACCCAGGTATCTGCACTTGTGTAACATATTTAGGAGGATGACCCAGTCTAATAGAAAGAGAGAAAGCAAGAGAAATAGAAAAAGAGACAGAGAGACAAAGAGAAACAGAGGCAGGAGTGGAGGCACAGAAGGATTCAAAGATGCCCTCACTCTTTACGATGGCTGAGAATGCCGCCATGTCATCAGAAAAGTTCTTGTCACACTTAGGAAGTTAACTGGTCATGATTAAAAAGTATGCAATGTACCTCTCCACTTAGTATAATTCAGCTACTTAACTTTGCAGGTAACCTTTCTAAATCAATTTAGAAATCTGAGGAATTAGACATTCAAGCCCATAGGTTCTACTTTGGACTTCGTTAAGAAATGGAATCCAAAAAGTGCACTATATTACAGAAGAATGATATTCCCTAATGAAATTCCATAAAGGAATCATCTGCCATTTTGTTTTGTTTTGTTTTAGAGTCAGGTTTTCACTCTATCACCTACGATGGCATACAGTGGAACAATCGTAACTTCCTGTAACCTCCAATTCCTGGGCTCAAACAATACTCCTGCCTCAGCCTCCCAAGTAGCTCAGACTAATACATGTGCCACCAGGCCTGGCTAATTTTTATTTTTATTTATATTTTTGGTAAAGATGGGACCTTGCTATGTTGCCTAGGCTGGTCTTGAACTCCTGGGCTCATCAGTCTCCATAACACTGGAATTACAGATGTGAATCACTTCACCCAGCCATCACCTGCAGTTTTTGTAAGATATGGAAGGCTAACAAATCCTTTGAGTATTGATTCCGAAATGTTATGAAGGGAAAGCTGGAGAGTGTCATGGAGGCAGAAGAAATTCCTAGAATCTTAGATTTTGGAGGGCCCTTAAACATCACCTGGCACATTATTGAAAACAGGAACTCCTCCATTCTGTTGTTACTAAGACAGTTTTCTATGAAACATCCAGGTATAGGGGGATCTATTGTCTCCCAAGACTGTGCATTTTACTTGCTTGGCAGCAGTAACATTGTTAAAGAAATTCTTGCTTCTATTGAGATTAATTTTGCCTTTCCCAGTTCCAACCTTGTCTAGAATGAGTGTGACCCATCTTGTTCATAACACATCCCATAAGACAAGGTGGGCATCCTCCTCCCTCCCCTGACTCTCAGAGTCTTCTCTGGAGTGAGGTGGTAAGTTCTCTACTTTTTTCAGGTAGAAACAATTCATTAGAGAGTCAAAGTAGGAGAGAAGGGATCAGTAAATAAACTAGGAAAGATATTACTCAATGATTTTTTTTTTTTTTGACACGGAGTCTCGCACCGTCACCCAGGCTGGAGTTCAGTGGTACGATCTCAGCTCACTGCAACCTCCGCCTCCTGGGTTCAAGCGATTCTCCTGCCTCAGCCTCCCAAGTAGCTGGGATGACAGGTGCTTGCCACCATGCCCAGCTAATGTTTTGTATTTCTAGTAGAGATGGGGTTTCACTATGTTGGCCAAGCTGGTCCCAAACTCCTGACCTGGTGATCTGCCTGCCTCTGACTCCCAAAGTGCTGAGATTACCAGCGTGAGCCACCACGCCTGGCCTACTCAACAAATCTTAAAGGAAGAGAAAGTGAGCACAGGTCCTTTGCAATTGTTTGGATGCAGAGGCAGCTCAAATACCTAAAAAGATTCATGGACCCTGAGATAGATGTCACTTGTAGGTGATTTTCCTCACAGGTCTATAGCGATGAGACTAATGGGTGTTCAGAACAACCACAGCGCTGATAAGGATAATGTTTGTCCTGCGAGCATATGCACTTAAACTCTTTTCTTCCTGCATCTTTCTGGTCTTCCATGCATAAATGTTTAATTCTCCATTTTGCCATCAATCACCTCACTGCTCTGGGAAGGGTCTGTGGATAAAAGCTGCCCAGTGCGGTCTACCCAGACCTCCAAATGCACTCAAGGCACCCAAAGAGCTTCTAAAGAGCTGATGTCAGGACAGGACCGTTGATTTATGATTCCCTAGGACATTCTGACACCCTTGCTTGGATGGGAGAGATAAGAGCCTAACCAAGGCTGCCAGAAAGCCTTGTTTTAGAAGAATGAGGTCAAGGTCAGAAGCATGTGGGAAATCCACTGAAAAAACACAAGGCACAGAGTCTTCTCTGGGGGCAGTGAGCTGGCCCAATAAGGCCGGGAAGAGAGGGAAAGATCATTTTGTAGTACTATGAGGCAAACAAGTGACAAGACAGATCACGTTAAAGGGGACACTGGACATATGTAACTTGCTTGCACATTGCGCACATGTACCATAAAACCTAAAGTATAATAATAATAATAATAATAATAAAGAGAAAGAACTACAGATAGCTAGGGCAGGAGGCACTTGGGGATTTATTCTGAAATGCATGATTTCATTTATCAGAAGAAGGACTGTTTTGTGTCACCAGCCTTTGGTTCTGCTCATTTGTGTGTGTGTGTGTGGGGTCGTCTACTTAACGCAGGAGCACCTCAAATTACAGAGCTTTTTGATAAATTGCAATCCTATGTTTTCAACAGCTGGAAACAATATTCTCTGTGGCATTTATCCTCATCAAGGAAGGTCTCTCTGGGCTTTCATAAAGAGTTTACCTCAATCCAGGTACGGTGCTGTAATTGATGATCATCTCCAAGAGGAGGAACAAGAACGTCTCCTCGTTTTTACCTCCTAGAATGTCTCTCCATGCTTCCTTGGCCTAGGCTTTGGCACTTTCATCTTGGATGACCAAAAAGGGCCTCTGGTTGGCCTCCCTGACATCTATCCTAGTCTCCTCATAGCTACTCTCTAAAATCAGTGATCCTCAAAGGTTAGCAAAGTATGGAGGGTGACAGAAGGGGAGGAAGGTTACACTCAATGAATATTCTTTAAAATTCATGTGAATCAGTTTTTTTAAAACTGCATATACACACACTCATAATAATGAAAGTACATGATATGTTTATATTAATAGGTATATAATATACCTATTATTATATATTATATATTATATATATAATATATAATATATATAATATACCTATATATATATACCTATATATTATAATAATATAATAGGTATAATTATATAATATAATAGGTATAATAGGTATAATAGGTGTTGATATAGATATATAAATATAGTATCTATCTATCAATCTATCTATCCTATTGCTCTATTGCTCTGTGTGACTTTAGCTTTCTCCCCATTATACTCAGGCATCTGTGAAAAGAAAGGTTCTGCTCATGGGATATCTTAAAGATCACTGCTGCATGTGAGCTTCTAGGCCTCACATGTAGCCTCTAGAACTTGTCTGTTTGAGATTACTGATTTGTCAGAGAGAGAGACAATGTTGACCCTTAATGTTATTGTCAGAGGACTGGAACTATAAGCAATATATCTTCATTTATTCATTCACCATTCATTTAGTCATTCACCATTTATTCATTCATTCATTCATTCATTCACCATTAAATTTACAGTACATTACATTCACCATTAAATTTACATTATTTATTTACAAGTTAGGCACTATACAAGGTGTTGGAGTTACAATGATCAAAACAAGGTAGTATATTCTCTGAAGAGTTCCTAGTTTATTGGAAGATATAGGCAATGAGACAGGCAAATTTCAATACAAGGGGATAATTTTTATAGCAGAGGAGTGCTTAAGATATTTATTATGACCCCCCACAAAAAAAGCAAAACATACTCTTTTATATGTGCCACATGAGATATGAAAAAGCAAAGACTGATTTTAGGGAGTAGTTTTGCTCAAAGAAAACAGGGCCTCAACAAAAAAAAATTCACAGCAGCAGAAAGTTGAAACAAAACAACTGAGTGTGTTTTTGTTTTGCTTTTGAATTTTTTTTTTTTTAATTTCAGCTGTTTGGTTTTAAATCTCAGCTGAAACTTCCATGTGTCTATAGGATTTGGGAAGGCGAGAAGGGAAATTAGTTCTAGACTAGTTTGTGAAGGTGGCTTAGTTATCTACGCTTTGTGTGTTCTGAGCTTCCCTATCCAGAGGCACAGAGTGGTAAGAAAACCTCTTAAGAACACACAAGTAGTATAAAGACTAACGGGGAACAAATTGATGATTTTTACTTTACCCTCAAGCCCCACTGAGGTGAAAGGTAAGGCTCATTTCTGGCAAATCCCATAGAAGAAGTGAGGAAAGCCATGCAGGACACAGCCCCCAGGCCTTTCTGTTAACCTGCTGCTTCTGGCTTAGGAAGAACCCCTGGCTCCCAACCACAGGGGCTGAAAGCATGAGGAGACAGGTGCTGTCTCACACATAAGTGGAAGACACCAGTGAATTCCTTATGGGGTCCCTAACCTGCAAGGGTTTGGGGAAACAGGGCAGTTAGAAGCCAGAAAGAATCAGAATCATGGGAAGAAGAAACAGCTAAGCTCCAGGCTGTTTCACTACCTCTGAGTGGCAGCTGTAATACACCCCTCTTGCCAGTCAAGTTGCAAAGGTGGAATGGCAGATGGAAAGCCCATCATCACATACTGCAATGCATAGAAGTTTCATAACCAGTAGCCCAGCTTTCTCTCCATAAGGATGGTGTCTTACCCTGTCTGATTTAAAAGACCTTGATGATGCTCTCTCCCACTCACCCTTGATGAGTCCAGCCTCATTCTTTGTCTGATTCACTTTGTTGACTGAAGCAGGAGACAGCCCAGTCCTCCCTTCCCAGCCTCTCATCCCCTAGCAGCAGGAACCAGCTAAGAAAGGAGAAATCCTGATCCCAGCGGGGCTCTGGTGTAGCTGAGCCAACACCCACACAGCTGCTAGACAGGAAACACATCAGACACGCTCTCTCTTCCCTAGGGAATTTGGCTCACCAGCGGCAGGATACTCAGGCAAAAAAAACGCGGAGACAAGGATCAGACATTTGGCTGCCTCAGGCTCCCTTACTGCCTTACATATATTTAGACGATTTCTGATTCTTTCTAAAGGTACCACTGACAGCCTTCGGTTCTTATTGTTATTAACAGAACGTCTGAGATTCTAGTAGCAACACAGAGATAGAAATGCGAAATTAAGCTTTCAAGGAGCAATACAGTATGGTTAGGAGACGCACAGACACTCTGAGCACAAAATAAAAAACACATTGGCTACCAAGTCTATGAGATTATTCTCAGCTTCCCTAGTAATCAAATGCATGAAAATCAAAATATGATATGATATGATTCTCAGTTGGCAAATATGAATGAATGAATGAATAAGTGAATGAATGAAAGCATGTATGCATGCAGAAGAAACATAATACCTAGTGCTGGTGAGGGTGTGGGGAAACAGGCACTCTCATGTACCATATACGAGCAAAAATTATTCTACCCAAGTATGTTAATAACATGGTTGAAAAATTTAAAAATGCACAGAGTGCCTATAGAACCCCTAGGGATTTATATTAAATAAATAAGGCCATGTGTTGTGGCACACACCTGTAATCCCAGCACCTTGGGAGGCTAAGATAGGCAGATGACTTGAGCTCAGGAGTTCAAGAACAGCCTGGGCAACATGGCAAAACCCCATCTCTACCAAAAAAAAAAAAAAAAAAAAAAATTTAGCTGGGCATGGTGGTATGCCCCTGTGGTCCCAGCTACTAGGGAGGCTGAGATGGGAGGATCACTTGAACCTGGGAGGTCGAGGCTGCAGTGAGCTGAGATTGCACCACTGCACTCCCGCCTGGGTGACAGAGTGAGACACTATCTCAAAAAAACCTGTCAATTCATCCATCCATCCACCCATTCGTCCATCAATCCTTGGATAAATATATAGAGATAGGCAGTTTTTTATTATCTCATAATCTTTTCAAATTCTGAAAATGTTGAAAAAGAAACTTTAGGTTAATAATGGTACATTCCTATGATGTAATATTATTCATCCTTTACAATGACAATGATGTTCCGTCTGTATTTATTAGTAGATCTTTGGAATTTAGTAGCAGATAAATAAGTGGTTGTTTTCCATTTACCCCCTTTTCTCAATAAAATGTTCTTTTTCTTTTTATTTTATTACTCATGCTTTTATTTATGTTATATAAATAAGATGTTTATTTCAAATTCTAAAACATATTGAAAAGCATTTAAAGAATCATTCATGATTCAACATCATTCGTAATGGAGTGTACTGTTTATTTGTTGTACATCTTTTCAGAATTTTCTTATGCAGTTACAAGAATATATTATGCATATATTCTGATTGGAATAGATTATACATGTTTTTTACTCTACTTTTCTGATGAGTAATACATTATTAATATCTCTATATATTAATAAATACAGATGGATAATAATGTTTAATCATATCTGAACCTCATAGTCTCCCTGAGGGTAAGTATGATTAAATACTATTATTCTTATTCATATGTAACCATATACAAGGCAGGCAATTTCATTATTTCACTTCACACAATTAAAAATTTTAAAATGAAAAAAAACTAGCAACCAATAGAAAGCAATTCAAATTATTTATTAGAATTTCTTATTAATATGGGGAAAGACGAAATAAAAGATGTGATGAAGAGAACACACTATGAAAACTTTATACATAGCATAATATTAATTGTGAAAAAAATGCATACAAACTCACACACAAAAAGAGATAGAGGGAATAAACAATCTACCAAAAGATTTATAGATGTTTTTTCAAGCTGAGAAATTTCAGGTGATTTTGAGTTCTACATTCATATTTTTTAAACTTCAATATGAGCATAAGTTCATTTTATATTCAGAAACATTTATAATGAGAAAATGTGATAATCCATGTAGTATTAATTTTAAGATTATAAACACACAAATGTGTAAATAAATAAATAAATACAAAATAAATATTTTCTCTTATTTAACTTTACTGAGGCCCAAGGTAGTCTGGTTTTGTCTCTAGTTTAGAAGATAAAGAGGGACGGGGGTGGTGGAGTCCTATGTTCCCTGGATTTTATAGGAAGAGATCTGATGATATTTGCATGCTTACTTGACATAGGATCTTACTCTTGGCTGCTCATTAAAATCACTTGGGGGACTTTTAAGAGTTACAGAATCCTGGGCTACATTCCCAAGAAATTCTGATTTAATTCGTTAAAAGTGGAACCCAGGCATCAGTATTTAAAAAAAAAAAAAAATTCATTGTTTCTACTGGTGTGTAGCCAGGGCTGAAAATAATTCGGTTATATCATTTAAATTCCCAAGGCTCCCTCCAAAAACTGTGTCAAATATCTCAGAGTATCAGTGTTAGAAAGGCTTCCTCTTGAAAACTGCCACATACATATATGTTCAATGGCTTGAGCTGAGCCTTCTTCTAAACTGGACGGTATTGTAAATGTGCTTGCATTTCCCTGCTTATTCTGCTTTTTAAGTTTCTGACAATGCTCCGAAGGACAACTGGAGATGTTACAATTTTAATCCATTAAATAATTTCCTTAATATTCATTATTTGGTTAGTGCTTAAAAAGACTTGGAAATTTGTATGGCTCTTGATGCTTTATATATTACTTTCTGAAGTGTTTCTACTGATTTCCATCATCTCCAATACACAGCAATTTACCAATTCACCACAAATTTAATATAGCCAATTACTCCATCTCTCTGGTTTTGGTTATCATAGCAGATGAAAACATTCCATTTCTTTCCTCATTTCTGATTACTCTTTATTCTTTCTTACTCGGGATTTTTTTTTACTAATATATCTATTAAAATCTGAGATAATTTTTACTATAAATATATACAAATTCTACTGGTATCAAATATCGTCACCTCCACTGATGATTTTTAAGCATTTTATTCTGAATCCAACTTTTAAATTTTGTTGTTATTTTACTATAGAGAAAATTTTCATTTTATGAGAGAAAAACTCTTAGATTTTTTCCTTTAAGGTTTTTTATCACTTTGAAACTTACAAGCACTTTCTCTTCCAAAGATCTCATAAAGTGTTAATTCTATTCTAACTTTTTATGCTTAGATTATTTTATTATAAGCCCTTTATCCATCAGGGGTTTATATTGGTAGATAAATGCAAAGGATTTATTGTAATTTTCATTCCCTCAAAGATTAGCTAATTTTACAAATGTCATTTATAAAATGGCCCCTTCCATTCAATTACACAATGATAGTTTGAAACCATATGGGTAAGTGCACATATGGGTTTTCCCTCTCTCATTGACCCAGCCATCTAATTTCATGTTAAGTACCACACTGTGTTAGTTTTGGCTACTCTATAATATCTTTTTATATCCAAAAGATCTAGCATCCTCTAATTCTTTAAAATATTACTTGCCTTGTAATATTCAAACATGTTTTAGAAAAATTTTAATATGTTTCAGGGTATTTCCTTTTGATGATTTATTTAGGATTAGATAAAATATATGCATTACTTTGTGGACAAAAGATAAGCATATGGCTTTTTTGGACACATTGAAATTTCATAATACAGCCATCCCTTAGGGATCAAAGCAAAGGATGATTACCTTGTGTCTCTGCTCAGGACTTAATTTTGATATGTCCCCTTAGGACTGAATTTCCTGCCTACCAGAGGTCTAGGTTTGAGAGCTATAGAGAAAACATTGAGATTTTCATTTATAGTTTCTGACAGTGACATTAAACAAACAGAGCAATAAGAAATCAATGGCTGGCATTGGATTTAGATTTCACCTGCAAACAAAGCAAGCAGTGCCGTGCTGAGCTCGGGTGCATAATCTTGCCTTGTGAACAAGAAAAGGGCCGAGGTGATTATGCAGGGCAGTCACGTCAGGGTGCCAGCCTTTTTCCTTGCTCAGTTCAAATATTATTGCTTTTAAATGTCAGCATATAACCATTGTAAGCATGTATATTTATTAAAACTCCTCTTTCCTAAGACATTTCAGGTAGACATCTTGGAGCATGGTATATATTTAAATTTTAATCAGAACTGCAGGCACAGCAATGCTTCTGTTAGAGCTAAATTCTTTAGAGGAAGAGCACTAACTTTACTTGAGATCCTACAGTAGGTGTGGAACTGTCCTGGGCACTGCACATATGCAGCCTCATGTGATCCTCATAGATGCTTTGTGATGGAGGGATGTTTCTAAAGCCCCATTTTGTAGGTGATGAAATTAAGTTTTAGCCTCTAGGGTTGAAGTGGGCCTTGAGGGACACTCAGGTCACTACCTTCACCATTCCCTGCTCACCAGCATCTTTAATATCTTGATGAAGTTCTAGCAAAGTCTTTCTGAACACTTATGTCTGAATGCCTCTGAGGGTGAGCAACTCATGCCTTTCCCTCCAAAGATGGTTCAGTTCATTATTGGATGCCTCTGATCTAACCATTTAAAAACAAACAAACAAAACTACAGTCTTTATATCAAACTAGATCCCATTTCCTTAAATTTCTGACCTTAAACACTATTTCAGTCTTCTGAAGTCAGGGAAAAAGGCATATCTCTCTGCCCAGAAACAACTCAAAGGAATTAGAGGGGCTTATTCCCACTGAGTGGTAAACTCTCCATTTCATGAGATGCAGAAACTGCCACCAACCCTGGTACTTCAACAGTTAGGAACCCAAAGTGAAGTGTCTGATTTTCAAGGCACCATGTTCTTCATAACTGGAAATATCAAGGAAATCTGGTGTTCCCCTAAATGTCAAAGCTTTCACAAAAACAATCTCTGGACCTCACGCTTATCCCAGGGAAAGTGATGCCTCCACATCCATTTCTAACATCAGTGTGTTCCAGGAGCAAGTTTCCTTTTAATTTCCTGGAGAGCGGAGGGAAGCCAGAAAGTTGTTTTTTAATCTCCTTTGCAACCTCTCAGGTTAGAGCTTTTCTATGTCTTGTTTGATATACATTTGAGTCCCTTGGAGAACGAAAGGATGATGTGTCTCTTAGCTGGTTTTCCTGAAATCTTATTTCTCTTGCCTCTGCTTGAAATAGGAGCTACAGATCAGGCCATTCAAGGTCATGCCCTCTAATGATGGCCTGGAATAACAGCATCAGGGTAAGGGATTTGATATCAGGAACTATCAACATCCAATCAGTACAAAATTATTTTCTGAGTCCAGCTAACCATGTACTTTTCTTTGCAGCTGCAACTTCATTAAATGGAGGACTGAGTTTCCAACAAGAAAAGGTCAACATTTCCATTTGGGCATTCAAACATCTCCAAGATGGGCTTGAGGCTTTAGTGTTCTATTGATTCAGCCATCTCCATGCTGAGCACAGAACTTTGCCCAGAATAGATGGGCTGTGTCAATCAAAGCCCACCAGTGAGGCTATTTATTTTCAGTTTGATTCACAGGGCTATCAAATATTGAAACTGAAGGGGATCAAGGTAATTCTACTTCAGTTTAAATTTGCAAATGGAACTTTCACAACCGATACATTACTGAAGCTGAAATTCATGAGGAACTCTTTGAAATGACAAGGTTTTCTCCTGCTTTCATTTGGCCTGTGTTTACCAAACACTCACGAAATACAAAAACACTAAAGTAGGATCTCCAGAGGAGAAGCTGACTCTAAATTAAAAAAAAAATTGTAATTATGTGCCAAGTGACATAGAAATATAAAGTACTGCTGATCAAGGAGGGAGTCTATGGTTTGGAACATAACTGAAATTGGTGGCATTTGTTCATGCAGAGATAGAAAATACTCTCCTGATAGAGGGAACAGTCCATCTGGTAGTTAAGTTTACCTAAATTATGTAAGTAATTAATGATAGCAACTTCTCAAATGAATGTCATACATTTTGTGAAATTTTATGGTATTTAATTGCATCCTGAAAATGTTTTTATTTAAAAAGCTTATTTTTATGTTACATATTTATATTTATTATCTTAACAACATGAGCTATAACAAAGGTGTTATTAATTTTTATAAACCTTGTATTATTGGAGTTATGTTTTTCCTTCAAGTGTTCTCCTTCTCATCTCCACAAGGTGCATTTTGCCCCCAAAATGGATTGCACTCTCTCCCCAACACACACTTAAATCATGTCAGTCTTTCTGATGTTTTGAAAAGTCTTTGTTCTTCAAGTTTGCTTTGTCCCTCCACTTCAAGATAATTTGCTTTAATTTTAAACATATTTAATTAGCAGTGAATGTATCAGGTCAACATTAAATAACATGATTCAATCACCTATAATCATATCAACCACATCCAAAGGCTATGTATAAACCTTTTAATAAAATGTTTTCCTTTTGCTTTGTAAATGTGTTCAGGTCTCTAGCATTTCTACATCCTTAGCATCTTAATTAATTCATTTTATACAATTTATATTTTACTTTTTAAAATTTTCTTGCAAGAGATGAGGGGTCAATTTATTTTCTTTTTCTTTTTCTTTTTTTTCTTTTTTTTTTTTTTTTTTTTTTTTTAGATGGAGTCTCACTCTATAGCCCAGAGTGGAGTGCAGTGGCACGATCTAGGCTGACTGCAAGCTCCACCTCTGGGGTTCACACCCTTCTCCTGCCTCAGCCTCCCCAGTAGCTGGGACTACAGGCATCCACCATCACGCCTGGCTAATTGTTGTATTTTTAGTAGAGAAGGGGTTTTACCTGTTAGCCAGGTAAAATTTCTATCTCTTTAAGCTTTTTTATTTTCTTTAAACTTTTCTTTATAGATGGCTAGTGTATTAGTCTGTTGTCATGCTGCTGATAAAGACATACCTGAGACTGGGTAATTTATAGAGAAAAAGAGGCTTAATGAACCCACAGTTCCACATGGCTGGGAGACCTCACAATCATGGTGGAAGGCCAGGAGGAGCAAAGCCAAGTCTCACATGGCGGGAGGCAAGGAGAGAATGAGAGCCAAGTGAAAGGGGATTCCCCTTATAAAACCATCAGATCTCATGAGACTTATCACTAACATGAGAACAGTACAAGGGAAAACCACCCCCATGATTCAATTATCTCCCACCAGGCCCCTCCTGCAACACATGGGAATTATGGGAGCTACAATTCAAGATGAGATTTGGGTGGGGACACAGCCAAACCATATCAGCCAATTCTGGCTTTCCTGACCCAGGATTTAATACTTATGTTTGTATAAATTATATATAAATAATCTCTTCACATGATAATATACATGAATATAGAATGAATCTATAAGGCAAATGTGACGAAGTACTAAATCTACATATGTAAAAATCCTGTAGCAGGAGGAGGAGAAAAACCTGAATAAAGCAATTCATTTTGTCCTATGGCATTGCTATGGAACACGAGTTACAGTGGCAACTATTTCTTCCATCCTTTATGTTTGGAAATTGACCATGTCTAATGGAATCACCAGCTCTTCCTGAGTGGTCCCCAAGGTGATGCATCAGGTATGCACAGGAGCAGATCCCATGCCCTTTCCTGTACCTCCTCATTCTGAAGACCTCTGCTCACTCTCCAACAGTGACTCTTAAGGAGTCAGCCATGTCAAGATGATGACTCCGTGCATGCCAGTCCTCTGCTGTCCTCTGCCTTCCTTTCTTCCTTTCCTGGCATGTGCCCTTTTCTGAAATCTACAAAGGCTCACTGAGATATGCCTCTCAATGTTTGTGAAGATTTTGCTAAAAATCTAATTAGTGTAGAAGAGAATACTACCTATGTTTCTCCTCCTGGGGACATAGGCCACACTAACTTGCCTCTACAGAAACAAGCTAGGTTCTTCAACCCAGTTCTTTCCTGCCCAAGATGACATCTTCCCAGGATGACTAACAGCTGGAGTGCTCATTCCCCTTCAGAAACGCTCTCCCCGATCCCCAGCACCACCTGCAGGAGAGTGGTCTGGCTAGGACCCCCAGTAGATGCTATCACATACACAGACACCAGCTCACTTCTCAAAAATGAGTTGTTCAATCTCATCTCCCCACATGTGGGATGACTTCAGCCTCATCCACATTTGGCTATAACAGTTCTCTTTATTATCTCCTCATTAATGGCTTCAGAAAATCTCCATGTCAATTACATCTTTATCATGACCAAAGAGAAAGCAAAGCTTGCACTGTAAACTGAACCACTAACTTCACCCTCTCCTTCCCTGACCCTCCCAGCTAATCTTTCTTCTTGATTACTTTCTTTCCATGGCCTCGTAGCCTTAGGACATGCAAATATCATCCAGCCATCATTGTCTGAGCACTTGTGCTGAACCTAGGCCTGAGAAGGCACTATGAATAGAACTAACTTTAAAAAGAGGGGTGAGAGGAAAGGTTCTGAAGCGAGATGCAAGAGAAAAAGAATGCACATTTTGATTGGAAAGATATGAGAAGATGTCATCGGAGTGATATCATGGAAGTCAGATCTCAAACAATGGTGATAACCTGAGAATAAACAAATATTTATTTTTCAGGTATATGAAAAGAATAGTCTCTGTTTGTACAACACTAATGTAATTTATTTCCTTTTATCTCTTTGGTGATTCCCTGGAGCTCATTCCATTAATTCTTACCTACAGACTCTGGCATACTTTCTTTCTCTGTGTCTTAGTATCTATCTTTCTAAGAACTCCCACATACCACATGGGAATGTAAATTGACGTGAACGTCTTACAAAGCAATTTGGCATTAATGGATCCAGAGTCTTAAAAATGTTCATACAAGGTTATTATGAGCCAGCAATTCCACTCCCAGAAATCCATCCAAATGAAATAACCTAAAACATAGGGGAAAATAAATACATATAAATATATTTGCAAGAATATGCTTATCACACCATAGCTTCTCACTTTGATGAAATGATAAAAAAACTAAATTGATAATAAAAGAAATGATTAAATGATAACACATCCATATGATGGACTGTTAGGCAGCCATTAAAATGGTGCTTATGGAAAACTGGTAACATAAAAAATACATATAATATATTGTCAGGAGAAAAATTCAAGCTGTGGAATTATGCATAGAATATGATCATGGCCATACAGAACTTGCATATCAAATGGATTATGAGCAAAAAAAGTAGAATGGGAGGGAAGAGGAGAAAGTGTCACAGCAGGATTCTGTGTGGGTTGTTTTCACCCTTTGTTTCCACTTTACTAAATATTCTAGATACTCTTGAACAGACAGGTTCCTTTTCAAAGTATAATATTTGCAGTAATTTTTTGAAAGTACCTTGTAATCCAAAAGTGCATCTTCTTCCTCACCAGGGTGATGTGTTGTGCAAAGGAACCCAGCTCAGATGTTTCCATTTGCTTTCCTTCATTATCGGACTTGTATCCTAATATATTTCACGTTTGAGGCTTCTCAGCCCACACTGGCAGCAACAGTCACAGAGGTCAACTCACTTCCTCTCACCCACTTCAGGGTTATTTCCACCCAGCCCACCCACAGAGCACAGAGAGTCTGGCTATTTTAATATACAATAAACATACATATTTCTGTCACTTGTCTGGTGTTCTTGATCTGCATTGGACTAAAAAGAAAATTCCACTTGGCTCAATAAAAATTTTGTTCTTACTCCAGCTGTCCCTTCTATCCTATCTGCCTCTCTCTTCTAGTATGCCCTGTGGTTTAGTATTGCACAAACACCAATATCAGGTCTTTTTGAAAGTTCTCTGTACCATGCACTGCAAGCCCCTGTTATCCCAGCAAAGTTTTGCTGCAAGATTTCCATAAACTCCTACAATCCTTATGTAGCAATGCCAGTACATTCTTTCCACTGCAGATGGTGTATTAGTCCGTTCCCATGTGGCTAATAAAGACATACCAGAGACTAGGTAATTTATAAAGGAAAGGTTTAGTTGACTCACAGTTTGACAGGGCTGAAGCCTCAGGAAACTTATAATCATGGCAGAAGGGGAAGCAAGATGTCCACCTTCACATCGTGGCAGCAAGAAGTGCAGGGCAAAAAGGGTAAAAACCCCGTATAAAGCCATCAGATCTTGTGAGAACTCATTGACTATCATGAAAACAGCAACATGGGGGTAACCACCCCCATGATTCAATTACCTCCCACTGGGTCCCTCCCATGACATGAGGGGATTATGGGAACTGTAATTCAAGATGAGATTTGGGTGGGGACACAGCCCAACCATATCAGATGGCCTCTCTTTGTCACCTTTTACAATGATTGCTTCTCTAGGTCTTCCACTGCCAATACCTCTCATTTGCCAATACCTCTCATTTACTCCAGACCAACCAGCATGAGATTTAGTCCATTATCAAGTGAGATTGCCCCAAAGTCTCTTCCACAGTTCAGGATGCTGCTCACACATATATAATCTGATGTTGGGCTCTTTCTTGTGTCTTTCTCTCTACTTGCCCTCCCTCTGAAAGAACTTCAGGATGGGCAATTTTACTTTATACACATAAGAAATTAACAAACATGTATTGAGTGCCTACCACATGAAAAGTATAGTGCCAGCAGCAGGAAAAATTCAGAGAAAGAAAAATGGGCGTCCTTGTTCTTAGAGTTTGAACAGTCTAGTAAGAGAGAAAAGACAGTTTTGGTTAGCACCTAAACAAAAGGCATAGGATGTTTATGTGACGCAAAGGAAGAAAGGGAGGAAAGGAACCAACATTTATTAAGCCCCTACCTTATGCTGAGCACATAAAAGTCTGCTACAGAGAAATAAAGCCAAAGATTTGAAAGAACTCAATAAATGCTCTCAACCATATTTATTTTCATAGAGAGTTCAGAAAGATAAATGGAAACTGTGTGAGAAGGGGTGAATTCGGAGCAGAGTTTCAAAACCCTAAGCTTAAGAGATAGAAGTTTATATGGTTGTAATAAAAGTGATAATGTAAGCAAGTAGAGGTCACAGATGGAAAAAAAAGCATTCATTTATTCCTTGATTCAGAATACCATGTACTTGTTGTGGGAAGAAAATAATTCCAGGACTTCAGAAATGACAGAGTAAGAAGCTCAGTGGATCCTTTTCCCAGCAAAGTAACAATTTAACTGGTGAAAATAATAAAGCAACAAAACAAACCAATTATTTAAAGTGCCTGGAAAGTGTCCCAAGGACATATTAAAGTAAAAAATTATTCAAGAAAGTTTACAAAATTTTAGTAAGAAAAGTGAGAGTCCATGGCATATAAACCACTAACATCTCTGGGCAGAGGCAACCAAGAAAATTGAGGATTCGAATTCCCCAGCTCACAATCTAGGGTTATGGCTTTACCTGAAGGAGAAGTCTGCTTGAGTTTTTCATACCCTACCTCCCCAAGGCCTGTGCCACGAAGGCTTTATTCCAGTCAACAGCTGAGAAGTGTGTGTAGTTCTCTTTACCCACCCAGCCCTCACTCCTAGAGGGGAAGCTTTATTTCAGGCAGCACAGGCCAGGAGTTCTGGACCTGTATTACTCTGTTTTGCATTGCTGTCAAGGAATACCTGAGGCTGGGTACTTTATAAAGAAAGAAAAGAGGTTTATTTGGCACAGGGATCTGTAGGCTGTACAGGAAGCATGGCTCCACCATCTGCTTCTTGTGAGAACCTCAGGAAGCTTTAAATCATGGTGGAAGGGGAAGAAGGGGAGCCAGCATGTCATGCGGCAAGGGAAGAAGTAAGAGGGGAAGAGTGCCAGGCCCTTTAAACAACCAGTTCTCCTGTGAACCAATACAGCAAGAACTCTTTCATTACTATGGGAGGGCACCAAGCCATTTATGAAGGATCCACCACCATGTCTTACTCCAAAAAAGTGGGTCCCATGCCCAGTTCCATCTTAGTGGTGAAGGGCTGCTCTCCACTGGGCAAGGCAGGGCTTTTGGACAAGAGCGCCTGCACCTCTCTCTCAGGAAATTGATTTTATTTGAAAAAAGCATGGAGAACTCCATGCCTGTGAGTGTTATGGGAGACAAGAAAGATCTGGAAAGGAAGCTGTAGCTCCCTGACACAAGCAAAATAACAGAGCCTACAGTAGTTCAATAGAGAGAACCAAGAAAGCAGGCAACTTGGAAGAGCTCTCCTGGGACCATGGTTAGTTCTAGGGGTCAAGAATGCTGTGCTCATGTGCTAGGCTAAATCCACTCAGCAGCAGCAGAGACAATGGGGTGCCAGGCATTCTCCAAGTCACAAAGCAAGGCAGAAGCCTCATTGCCAGGAGGCTTAAATACAACCCTGACCCAACACTGACTATTCAGATGCAGAGGCAACTCCTAGGAGGCCAGGCTTGCACATAAAGTCATACTCGCCCCTGTCAGTCTGGAAGACTGTGTGTGCCCAAGGCTGCACCCTTCCAGGAGAAACCAGAAAGGAAATCTCCCATCTGCTACTCCTGACTGAATATGGTCAAAATGCTGTAAACTCTTTAACCTGTGATAGCCGCCTCCGAGCCATATGCACACCCAATGGTAATGGGTTAAAATAAAACTGTCCCGGGGAGTTAAGCACAACTTTTGACGAATAAGTGGCTTCTGATGACCCAGGGGTAAGCCCTAGCAGCCAGTCTAAAGGTAGACACCAGGGGAAAAAACAGCCTGAGGATATCAGAGGCCACAAATTATCAGGGAAATAGATTTTCTAGAACTAATTCAGCCAAGCCATGAAACAAATGAATGACTAAGCAAATAACCACGAACAATAACCTGCTGGGGAGGTCAATATCCAAAGTTGCTCCACTATATAACCTAAAATGTCCAGTTTTTAACAAAAAATTAAAGGACACGCAAGTAACAATATATTAGAATAAGTTCTCTAAAATGTATTGTTTTCAACAAAAAACAGTAAGAAATAGTGATGGAAAACCACATCTTGTATGAGTCTATTTATATGAAACGTTCAGATTGGCAAAATGTATAGAGACAGAAAGTAGATTACTGGCTGCCAGGGGCAGGGGTAGGGTCGGGGACAATGGGCCATGACTGCCGACAGTATAGTACTTCTTAAGAGAGACAAAAATATTCTAGAATTAGATGGTTCTGCTGCTCACACAACCCTGTTAATATATTTTGAGAATATTGAATTGTACACTTTAGATGGATATATTGTATGATACGTGAATTATGTATTTATAAAGGTTTTTTTTCAAAAAGCTGCCTACAACTTGTGTTGGTTGTATTATATTATAAGGTTGCCACATAATTCACTGGGGTAGGAAGGAATATATTGTTTTTATACAGAAATAAGTAAAAATAAAATCAAGTACAACCATTTGATGACCTTTCCCTAGGGCTAAGATCTTATTCTGGAATCAGGGGGTTGAAACAAAGAAAAGCTAATGTACTCTACATAATAAATATGTTCATCTTAGGGTAATTTTTTTTCTTTCTTTTTTTTTTTTATATATATATAGCTCACTGCAGCCTCAACCTCTGGGACTCAGGTGATCTTCCCAACTCCTGAGTAGCTGAAACACAGGCTTGTGTCACGCCCAGCTATTTATTTTTTATTTTTTTTGTAGAGACTAGAGACAGGGTTTTGCCATGTTACACAGGCTGGGCTTAAGCAGTCAGCCTACCTTCACCTCTCAAAGCGCTGGGATTACAGGCGTGAGCCACTGCACCTGGCCTTTTTCTAATATTAATTTATCTCACGGTTCTCCCATATATATGTGGTAGGAGACAAAGTGGTCAGAAATGTAGGATGCTGAGGAAGTACAGAGAGGAGATTCCAGAAAAGAGAATATGCCTCAAGGTGAGCACTAAAGGAGGAACAGAAATTTGAGAACAAGGTAGACACTTAGGAAGAACATTCCAAACGAAGAGATTATACACAAAGGCATTGAAATGCAGTAAATGGAGTCAAGCCTAGTCTGAGTACTTCTAGTAGATATGTATTCCTTGGAATCTGGTTGGAAATAAGGTTGAGAAAGGTTGGATTGAAACCACGGATGATATCCAATACCCTGATAAGGGTTTGGATCTTATCTCATGAACAGTGGACAATTATTGAGAGTATTAAGCAAGAGGCAACCAGAATCACATTTCCGTTTTAGAAAGATTTTTCTTGTGGTATTATAGAAAAATAATTAATGAGGATAGACTAAATGTAGACAGAGTGTTGAAGAGGGTGTCTTAAAAGTCTCTTCACATAAGAAAATGATTTGTGGTTGCCATGAAGAGGAATCAAGGCAGAATTCTAAGATAAAACCAACATTTTGATGAGGAATCATATACAGGAGTGAGTAATAGGAGAAAGACAAGGTAACACCCAGGTCTAAAGCAAAAATTTATCATTGTCATGGCCCAGGCTCAGCCATCTAGTCAAATTCAGAGCAGAACAAGAAAAATAACTAAAAAATTACAAAAGGTGAGTAATCCAAATTAAATGTAAACTAAGTCAGGTTCTTTTTGGCTAGTCTTCTTTTATTTTTTGTCTTTCTATTATGATTTTTATTTTTTTAATTTTTTATTTCCATAGGTTTGGGGGCATATCTTGAATGTAGATCATAACAATTCAGCCTAAAATATTATGTTCTCTTCCATTCATTTTCTTTGCACAGTATAACTACTCCATCACCTCCCTCAAAACTCTTCGAAAATTTTCTCTTGTCTCATCCCAAGAGGCTCATTTCTTTCCAGCCTTCAACTCTCCTCTCTATTTTGCACCCGAGCAATTCCAAAGAACCAGGTTGGCTATGCAGGCTCTTCTTTGAAGGGTAGAAGAGGTAAAGAAACTGAGTAGGCAAACACAGAGCCTATTTAGTTAGGAGCACTCACTTCAATAACTTGTTTCACCACACAGGATTCTAGACTTCAGACTTCAGCTATCTCCTCTGCCTTGGAAATATTCAGTACTATTAAAGCTCTAAAATTCTCCCTACTCTGATTGTAAAACAACGTCTCCAGTCCTACTGGAATAATGCATTTTCTTAAAGAAAAGTACCAACTACGATGTAACAGCAGAGCAACAATTTGAAAACACCTTAGAAGCCCACATCGGAAACTCTCCTTGAGCAAGGATCGCTTGGGGCAAGTGGGCCAGCCTGGAGTAGAACTGCACAGATGATGAAAATACAGCAGTCTCCCCCTACCTAAGGTTTAGCTTTCCATGGTTTCAGTTACGCAAAGTCAATTGAGATTCAAAAATCGGTGAGGAAAGTACAATAAGATATTGTGAGAGAGAGAGACCATATTCACATAACTTATTATTTTTTATTATAACTTTTTATTATTATTTTTCCCATTTATTTTTGTTATCTCTGATTTTTCTACTTTATTGTTAGTTATTATTGTTAATCTCTTACTGTGCCTAATTACAAAATAAACTTTCTCATAGGTATATCTGGGTAGAGAAAAATATAGTATCTATAGGATTTGCTACTATCTGCAGTTTCAGGTACATACTGGGGGTCTTGGAACATTTTCCCCAAGGAAAAAAATGGGAGTATTTTATACTTTTATCAGTCATATTAGCACACTTTTCTGTATCACCACAAATGCCAGATGAGCCTACGAGTGACAAACGGAGACATCAAGAAAATGTTCCCTCTCACGCTCGGGCTGAAGAAGATTTCTCTAATGACCAGAGCTTTGGCACCAATATCTTCAGCTGCCCATTTCCCCAATTTGAGCATTTAAGCAAATTCCTCTCCAGGAAGAGTTGGCCTATCTGTTGCTTAGACTACAAAGCAGATGGAGTGCAATTTACAGTTCAATCAGGAATCCAAATTAAAGTCATTGGCTTGTTCTTAATGGGATTAATGGGAGTTCAGGAATACATCCTGGCAGCTTGAGAAGCTGCCTGTCTTTGGCAGGAGGCCCATCCTATGTTAAGTACACATAGGTATGCCAAGTTGCTAAGACCCACTTTCTGAGATTTCAGATATAGACCAAGAAGGCTATTGAGGTGATGCCACAGGACAGCAATGCGCTTGTTTACTAAAGCCAAAACTTGTGTGACTTAGTACTGTTTTTCCATTTATTTTATTGAAGTGTAAGTTATACACAGTAAAGTTCACATTTTTTTTAGGGCACAGTTCTACTAGTCTCAACAAATATAGTCAAAGGACTACTACCATAGTCAAGATATAGAAGAAAATTCCCTTGTATCCTTTTTCATCCCACTATCAACTCATGGCAAACACTGGTCTGTTTACTGTCCTTATATTAATCGTTTTGTCTTTGCAAGAAGGTCATGTAGATGGCAGCACGAGTATGCGGTCTCTTAAACCTGACTTTTTTCATTGAGTTTCAAATGCATTTGAAACTCATCCATTTGTTTAGTGTTTCAAGACTTGGCTCTCTGTGATTAGATGAAACAGTTTGCTTACCCATTCCCTAGTTGATGAACATTTTAGGTTGTTTCTAGTTTTCGGTGATTAAGAATAAAGACACCATAATAATATGCATACAGAGGTTTGTGTGAACATAAAATTTCATTTCACTTGGTTAAACAGCTTAGAGTGAGTATGTCAAACTGTATGAGACACTGCCAAAATTTTTACAAATCAGTTGTAATGCTTTGCACACAATCAGGAAAGTATGAGAATTCCAGTTGTTCTATGTTCTTACAACACTTAATATTTTTGTCATTGTCGTTATTATATTGTTACCTATTCTAACAAGCGTGTAGTGGTTTCCAATGTGGCTTTAATTTCCATTTGCCTAATGACTAATAGTGTTAAGTATCTCTTCATGTGTTTATTTGACATCTATATATTTTCTTTAGTGCTATATCTGTTCAGATATTTTCTTCATTTTTAATAGAGTAGTTTGTTTCTTTGAATTACTAAATTTTAAGAGTCTTCTAGGTTTTCTGGACACAAGTCCTTTCTCAAATAGGTGACTGAGGATATTTTATTTCAGTCCGTGGCTGGTTCTTTCTTTCCCCCCGACCCCATTACAAGCCTTTATTTTATCTTTTTTCCAACTTTTATTTTAGATTCAGGGGTTATGTGTGCAGGTTTGTTACCTGGGTATATGGTGTGATGCTGAAGTTTGTGGTATGAATGATGCTGTCACCCAGGTACTGAGCACAGTACCCAGCAGTTAATTTTTCAACTCTTGCTCCCCTTATTTCCAACTCTAGTAGCCCCAAGTGTCTATTGTTGCCATCTTTATGTTCACGAGTATCCAGTGTTTAATTACCACTTATGAGTGAGAACATGTGGTATTTGCTTTTGTTGTTGTTGTTGTTGTTGTTCCTGTGTTAATTCACTTAGGATAATGGCTTCCAGCTGCATCCATGTTGCTGCAAAGGGTATAATTCTTTTTTATGGTTGTGTAGTAATCCGTGGTGTATATGTACTACATATTCTTTATTCAGTCCAACATTGATGGGCATCTAGGTTGATTCTGTGTCTTTGCTATTGTGAATAGTGTTGCAATGGACATGCAAGTGCATGTGTCTTTTTGGTAGAATCATATCTTTTCTTTTGGGTATTTACTCAGGAATGGGACTGCTGGCTAAAATGATGGTTCTGTTTTAAGTGCTTTGAGAAATCTCCACATTGCTTTCAACAGTGGCTGAACTAATTTACACTCCCATGAACAGTATACAAGCATTCTCTTTTCTCTGCAACCTCGCCAACATCTGTTGTTTTTTGCCTTCTAACACTAGCTATTCTGACTGGTGTGAGATGGTGTCATTGTGGTTTTGATTTGTATTTCTCTGATGATTAGAGATAATGAGCATTTTTTCATATGTCTTTTGGGCACTTGTCTTCTTTTTAGAAGTATCTCTTCATGTCTTTTGCTCATTTCTAATGGGGTTATTTGTTTTTTGCTTGTTCAGTTGTTTAATTCCTTATGGATTCTGGAAATTAGATCTTTGTTGGATGCATAGTTGGCACACATTTGCTCCCATTCTGTAGGCTGCCTGTTTATTCTGTTGATGGTTTCTTTTGTTGTGCAGAAGGTCTTTAGTTTACTTAGGTCCCACTGTCTATTTTTGTTTGTGTTGCAATTGCTTTTGAGAACTTGGTCATACATTATTTTTCAAGGCTGATGTCCAGAATGGTTTTTCCTAGGTTTTCTTCTAGGATTCTTACAGTTTGAGATCTTATCTTTGATTCATCTCGAGTTAATTTTTGTATGGTGGAAGGTAAGCGTGCAGTTTCATTCTTCTGAAAATGGCTAGCCAGCTATCGCAGCACCATTTATTGAATAGGTATTCCTTTCCCCATGATTTATGTTTGTTGACTTTCCCAAACATTTGATGTCTGTTAGGTGTGCAGGTTTATTTCTAGATTCTCTATTTTGTTCCATTGGTCTATATGTCTCTTTTTGTACCAGTACCATGTGGTTTTGTTTACTGTAGCCTTATAGTATAGTTTGAAGTTGAGTAATGGTGATGCCTCCAACTTTGTTCCTTTTCCTTAGGATTACTTTGACTATTCAGGCTCCTTTTAGGTTTCCTATAAATTTCAGAATTTTTTTTCCAATTCTGTGAAAATGACATTGATAGTTTGATAGAAATAACATTGAATCTGTAAATTGCTTTGGATAGTATGGTCATTTTAGTGATATTGATTCTTTTAATCCACAAGCATAAAATGATTTCCCGTTTATTTTTGTTATCTCTAATTTTTTTTAGCAGTGTTTTGTAGGTTCTTCTCATAGAGATCTCTCACCTCCTTAGTTAAATGTATTCCTATGTGTTTTTTTAATGTGGCTATTATAAAATGGGATTGCATTCTCTATTTGACCCTCAGCTGGAATGTTATTGGTGTATAGAAATCTTACTTACCTTCCTACATTGCTTTTGTATCCTGAAAGTTTACTGAAGTTTCTTACCAGTTCCAGCAGCGTTTTGGTGGAGTTTTTAGTGTTTTCTAGGTATAAAACCTTATCAGTTGCCAAAAGATATAGTTTTACTTCTTATTTTCCTATTTGGATGCCTTTCATTTCTTTCTCTTGCCTGATTGATCTGGCTAGCACTTCCAGTATTATGTTGAATAGGAATGATGAAAGTGAGCATCCTTTTCTTGTTCCAGAACTCAAGGGCAATGCTTCCAGTTTTTTCCTGTTCTATATAAGGTCGACTATGGGTTTGTCATAGATGGCCCTTACTATTGTAGGTATGTTTCTTCATTGCCTAGTTTCTTGGGGAATTTTATCATAAAGGGATGTTGGATTTTATTGAAAGCTTTTTCTTTGAGATGATCATACGGTCTTTGTTTTTAATTATGTTTGTGTAGTAAATCACATTTATTGCCTTGATTATGTTGAAACAAACTTGCATCTCAGGAATGAAGCCTACTTGATCATGATGAATTAACTCCTTGATGTGCTGTTGAATTCAGTTTGCTAGAATTTTGTTGATGACTTTTGCAACTATCTTCATCAGAGATATTGACCTGTAGTTTTCTTTTTTCAGAGTGTCTTTGCCAAGTTGTAGTATCAGGGTGATGCTGGCTTTGTAGAATGAGTTAAGGAGGAGTCCTTCCTCCTCAATTTTTTGAATAGTTTCAGCAGAATTGGTACCAGCTCTTCTTTGTATGTCTGGGAATTTGGTTGTGAATCCATCTGGTCCAGGGCTTTTTTTGGTTGGTAGGTTTCTTATTACTGATTGAATTTCAGAGCCAGATATTGGTCTATTTGGTGCTGGAATTTCTTCCTGATTCAAACTTGGGAGATTGCATGTTTCCAGAAATTTATCCATTTCCTTTATATTTTCTAGCTGTGTGCATAGAAGACTTCATAAAATCTCTTTCACATGTCTTGTGGGATCAGTTGTTGGTAACTTTATTGTTTCTAATTGTGCTTATTTGAATCTTCTCTCAATTTTTTCTTTGTTAGTCTAGCTAGTGATCTTTTCTTTTTTCTTTTTTTCTCCTTCCTACTCCTCTTCTTCTTCTTCTTCCTCCTCCTCCTCCTCCTCCTCCTTCTTCTTCTTTCTCCTTCCCCTTTTCCTTCTTCTTCTCCTTCTCCTTCTTCTCTTTCTCCTTCTTCACAGGATCCCACTCTGTTGCCCAGACTGAGTGAAGTAGTGTGATCATAGTTTACTGCAGCCTCAAATTCCTGGACATACAAAATACTCCCATCTCAGCATGCACAGTAGCTGGGATGATAGCTGTGTGCCACCATGCCTGGCTAGTTTTTATATTTTCTATAGAGATGGAATCTCACTATGTTGCCCAAGCTGATCTCAAACTTCTGGGGTCAAGTCATCCTCCAACCACAGCCTTTTCAAGTGCCAGGATCACAGGCATGAGGAACCTGCGCACAGCCTCTAGGAGTTTATCAGTCTCGTTTATTCTTTCAAATAATAAACATTCTTTGTATGGACTTTTGGGTCTCAATTTCAGTTAACTCCATGGCGATTTTAGTTATTTCTTTTTTTTCTGATAGCTTTGGTGTTAGTTTGTTCTTGTTTCTCTATTTCATCTATGTGTGATATTAGATAATTAGAGTTCTTCCTAATATTTTGAGGTAGGCATTTAGTGCTATAAACTTTTAGCGCTGTTTTTGCTTTTCCAGAGATTTGGGTATTTTGTGAATCTGTTTTTATTTATTTCAAAGAAATGTTTATTTCTGCCTTTATTTCATTGTTAACCAAAAGTCATTCAGGATCAAGTTAATTTCCATGTAATTGTGTGGTATTGAGAGATCTTTTTGGTATTGATTTCTATTTTTATTACATTGTGGTCCGAGAGTATGGTTGGTATGATTTTGATTTTTTTGAATTTATTGAGATTTGCTCCATGGCTGAGCATGTGGACAATCTTGGAATAAGTTCTGTGTACAGATGAAAATAATGTGTGATCTGGGGTTGATGTGTGCAGTATCTTCTTAACAATTTCTTTTTAGAAGAAGTTCTTTGTTTTGATGAAGTACAATTGATCAAGTTTTTCCCTTTATAAATCTGGCTAAAAAAATCTCTGCTTAATCCAAGGTGACAAGTATTAATACCTATATGTTCTTTGTCATATTTTGTAGTTTCAGGTTTTACCTTTATGTTTATTACACCTTTTGAGTTAATTTTTGTAAAAGTTATGAAGTGTGGTTTGTAATTTTTGCATTTAGCTATTTTGATCTAGTTTTGATTTCAATTTGTTTACAGCTTTACTTATTTAAAAATATTTATTACTACTTTAATATTTAACATTTGATTTTGTTGTAATTTTTCTTCTAATATTTTCTTCATTTTTCTCTTTTGTTATTATTTATCATTATTATCATTATTATATTGAAATTGCTAATTCTTGGTTATTTTGACCTATACAACTAGAAATTTTTAAGCTAGGAGATCTCTTTTTGTTAAATTGATTTTTAACATTCTTCATGCATGTTGTAAATTGACTTTTTCTTTCATTTTTTCTTCAATTACTTGTTTGCCTCCGAGTTGTCATTCTAAAACATAAATAGGATTTCAGCATTTAAATGTGACGACTTGAAGGCATACCTTTTGAATGAATATGTGAGAATTACATTCATGAGAAACTATCATTTAGGTCAACAAAATTACTATGTCACTTCTGCCCAAAAATTGTTAGAAGATGAAGACATTGAGCAGCTATAGTTCAAGGCCTTATGGCAAAACAATTTAAAATTAGCTTTCCTATTGTGAATAATGCCGCAATAAACATACGTGTGCATGTGTCTTTATAGCAGCATGATTTATAGTCCTTTGGGTATATACCCAGTAATGGGATGGCTGGGTCAAATGGAATTTCTAGTTCTAGATCCCTGAGGAATTGCCACACTGACTTCCACAATGGTTGAACTAGTTTACAGTCCCACCAACAGTGTAAAAGTGTTCCTATTTCTCCACATCCTCTCCAGCACCTGTTGTTTCCTGACTTTTTAATGATCGCCATTCTAACTGGTGTGAGATGGTATCTCATTGTGGTTTTGATTTGCATTTCTCTGATGGCCAGTGATGATGAGCATTTTTTCATGTGTCTTTTGGCTGCATAAATGTCTTCTTTTGAGAAGTGTCTGTTCATGTCCTTCGCCCACTTTTTGATGGGGTTGTTTGTTTTTTTCTTGTAAATTTGTTGGAGTTCATTGTAGGTTCTGGATATTAGCCCTTTGTCAGATGAGTAGGTTGCGAAAATTTTCTCCGATTTTGTAGGTTGCCTGTTCCCTCTGATGGTAGTTTCTTTTGCTGTGCAGAAGCTCTTTAGTTTAATTAGATCCCATTTGTCAATTTTGGCTTTTGTTGCCATTGCTTTTGGTGTTTTAGACATGAAGTCCTTGCCCATGCCTATGTCCTGAATGGTAATGCCTAGGTTTTCTTCTAGGGTTTTTATGGTTTTAGGTCTAACATTTAAGTCTTTAATCCATCTTGAATTGATTTTTGTATAAGGTGTAAGGAAGGGATCCAGATGTCCAACAATGATAGACTGGATTAAGAAAATGTGGCACATATACACCATGGAATACTATGCAGCCATAAAAAATGATGAGTCCATGTCCTTTGTAGGGACATGGATGAAATTGGAAATCATCATTCTCAGTAAACTATCGCAAGAACAAAAAACCAAACACCACATATTCTCACTCATATGTGGGAATTGAACAATGAGAACACATGGACACAGGAAGGGGAACATCACACTCTGGGGACTGTTGCGAGGTGGGGGGAGGGGGGAGGGATAGCACTGGGAGTTATACCTAATGCTAGATGACGAGTTAGTGGGTGCAGTGCACCAGCATGGCACATGTATACATATGTAACTAACCTGCACATTGCGCACATTTACCCTAAAACCTAAAGTATAATAATAATAAATAAATAAATTAATTAATTAGAAAAATAAAAAAATAAAATTAGCTTTCAAATTTCCTCCTTTTTTATCAATTTGTAAAAATGAGCACTACCTCTTGAAAATGCAAGGTTGAATAATCAAAGATATTCTGCAAGAGAAGCAAAAAAGTCAAAGTATTAAGTATTTTGATATTAAAATTCAACATTTATTTTAGCAGACAAAATAAGCTGGATTGTTCTAAAATGGGTCCTCACTGACATATTTATTGTTACATTAAGAAATATAAGTACTTATGCCTTCACTATTCCACCCAACCCTAATATTCTTGGGTTTGCTACGAGTATTTAGGACCTGAAAGAAAAAAAAAAAAAATCTAATCATTAGATTCTAGTCTAACTCCCTGTGTTATGTATAAGCAATTTCCCTAATCAGTAATTCTATAGCATCTCCCTAATGTCCCTAAATGTCACCATTAATGGGGAGCTGATTATCTTCCAAGGGCATAAATTCCATAGTTTTTCCTTACACTGATTTTTTTTCTTATTATTACTCCCACCCCCTAGCCATCTGGGACCACTTGGTCATAGGCTAACTCCATCCCACAAGACAGTCTTTGGGATTGTTGTTAGCAGTACATATATCCAGAGAGGTCTATTTTCTAGTCTAACAAGACCCTGATGTTTGACTCTTAATCTTGAGAAATGGTTTTAAAACCCTTTATGACTTCGATAGATGTGAATTTGTCAGTGCTGTTGGAAAACAGATGTATTCATATCTATAAACAAATTCTAAAGTTATGGTGCAACCAGGGAAGACAGAAATTATCTCCTCTTTTATTCTTCTGAACAAATAAAGAACTGTACTTGGAAAATAAAAAAAAAGATATTAGAGTATATTAGTGCAATATTGAAAGTGCTGTGCAGGTTGGCTAGGATAATGTCTTCAGGAACATATAGTCAGAACTTCTACCTGCTCAACATGCCTGTTTTATCCTCCTTGTTCTCTATGCCTTTTCTTTAAGAAAGCCATTCTGTTGGTAGAATTTTGGCTGCCCCTTCTACCTCACTCAGTGTGACCTAGGCATGTCAAACACTAATATGCCAATCTCTGCTCATTGGGATTAGAGATTGCCATGTACATCAAGGCAGCCCAACATTCTCTCGGACTTTTTTAGAACCATCAAGGAAGAGGTGCTCTTTTTTTTTCATAGTATTATGAGGTTGAAGAATAATGGAAACCTGGAGCAGCTGAAGGCTGTGATCACTGGTTTTATGTGTCAACTGTGCTAAGCCATGAAATCCAGATAGTTGATCAAGATTATTCTAAATGTTTCTGAGAAGATATTTTTTAGATGAGGCTAACATTTAATTTTTTCACATGAAACAGTCTTTCTGATAAATAAATCAATAGACAATCCTATTTATAATAGCGTCAAAAAGAATCAAATACTTAGGAATAAATTTAAGGAGGTGAAAAATGTATACATTGAAAACTATAAAACATCAATCAAAGGAATTGAAGATAACACAAATACATAGAAAAATAGTCACTTTTCATGGATTGGAAGAATTATGTCCATACTATCCAATGTGATATACAAACCTAATGCAGCTTTGTTACATAGGTATACATGTGCCATGGTGGTTTGTAGCACTTCCCATCACCTAGGTTTTAAGTCCCACATCTATTAGCTATTTGTCCTGATGCTCTCCTTCCCCTTCCCCCACCCTGCCCCCACAGGCCCTGGTGTGTGTTGTTCCCCTCCCTGTGTCCATGT
Organism: Pongo pygmaeus; assembly: GCF_028885625.2. Lineage (NCBI taxonomy): Eukaryota > Metazoa > Chordata > Mammalia > Primates > Hominidae > Pongo > Pongo pygmaeus. Next base: position 62,207,362 of record NC_072391.2, read on the forward strand.
GTTCTCATTGTGCAACTGCCACTTATGAGTGAAAACATGTGGTGTTTGGTTTTCTGTTCCTATGTTACTTTGCTGAGGATGATGACTTCCAGCTTCATCCATGTCCTTGCAAAGGACCCGATCTCATTCCTTTTTGTGACTGCATAGTATCTTTATAATGGAATGATTTATATTCCTTTGAGTATATTCCCAGTAATGGAATTGCTGGGTCAAATGGTATTTCTGATTCTAGATCCTTGCTCCTAATACTGTTTTGGCTAAATCTCAGAGATTTTAGGAAGTTGTGTCCCTATTTTGATTAATTTCACAGAACTCTTTATATCTGCTTTAACTTTAGTGTATACCCAGGAGTTATTCAGGAGTAAGTTGTTTAATTTCCTTGTATTTGTGTAGTTTTGAGAGCTTTCTTGGGATCGATTTCTATTTTTATTGCTCTGTGGTATGAGAGTGTACTTGGTGCAATTTCTTATTTTTAAAATTTGTTGAGTCTTGCTTTATGACTTAGAATATATTCTAATATATTCTTAGATGAGAAGAATGTACATTTTGTGGTTGTTGCGTGGAGTGTTCTGTAGATGTCTGTTAGGTCCACTTAGTCAAGTGTTGAGTTTAAGTCCAGAGTTTCTTTGTTAGATTTTTGCCTGTATAATTTGTCTAAAACTGTCAGTGGAGTGTTTGTCTTCCCCTATTATTGTGTGCTTGTTTAAGTCTTTTTATAGGCCAAGACGGAGCTATTTTATGAATCTGGGTGCTTGAATGTGGGTTGTGTATATATTTAGGATAGTTAAGGCTGCTTGTTGGATTGTACCCCTTATCATTATATAGTGCCCTTCATTGTTCTACTTTATTTTTATTGGTTTACAATCTGTTTTGGCCAGGTGTGGTGGCTCATGCCTATAACCCAAGCACTTTGAGAGGCCAAGATAGGAGTATTGCTTGAGGCCAGGAGCTTGAAACCAGGTTGGGCAACGAAGTGAGACCCTGTCTCTAGAAAAAAACAAACAGTAACAAAAACAACAAAAAATTACCCAGGCATGGTGGCACGGGCTTGTGTTCTCAAGTACACAGGAGACTGAAGCAGGAGAATCCCTTAAGCCCAGGAAGTTGCAGCTGCAATGAGTCATGTGTGTGCCACATGACACTGAACTCAAGCCTGGGTGGCAGAGTAAGATCCTGTGTAAAAAATTAAATAAATGAATAAAGTCTGTTTTATTTGATGTAATAATAACAACTCCTAATCCACTAGGCATTATTCCTGGGAGGCAAGATGGTTTCAACATGGGCAAAACAATGAGTGTGATTCATCATGTACACAGAATCAAAAGCAGAAACCACATGATCATCTCAATAGATGTGGAAAATGCTTTCAATAATTTCCAACATCTCTTCATAACAAAAACCCTCAACAGGCTAGGTCTTGAAGGGACATATGACAAAATAATAAGAGCCATCTGGGACAAACTCATAGCCAACATCGCACTGAATGGGCAAAAGCTCAAATCATTTGCCTTGAGAACTGGAGCAAGAAAAATATGCCAATTTTCACCACTCCTATTCAATATAGTACTGAAAATCCTAGCCAGAGCAATCAGACAAGAAAAAGAAATAAAAGGTATCCAAATAAGAAAATGAGAAGTCATACTTTCTCTTCACTGATGATATGATTCTAGACCTAGAAAATCCTAAAGATTCTGCCTATCTATCTATCTATCTATCTATCTATCAATCTATCTATACTATTGCTCTATTGCTTTGTGTGACTTTAGCTTTCTCCCCATTATACTCAGGCATCTGTGAAAAGAAAGGTTCTGCTCATGGGATATCTTAAAGATCACTGCTGCATGTGAGCTTCTAGGCCTCACATGTAGCCTCTAGAACTTGTCTGTTTGAGATTACTGATTTGTCAGAGAGAGAGACAATGTTGACCCTTAATGTTATTGTCAGAGGACTGGAACTATAAGCAATATATCTTCATTTATTCATTCACCATTCATTTAGTCATTCACCATTTATTCATTCATTCATTCATTCATTCACCATTAAATTTACAGTACATTACATTCACCATTAAATTTACATTATTTATTTACAAGTTAGGCACTATACAAGGTGTTGGAGTTACAATGATCAAAACAAGGTAGTATATTCTCTGAAGAGTTCCTAGTTTATTGGAAGATATAGGCAATGAGACAGGCAAATTTCAATACAAGGGGATAATTTTTATAGCAGAGGAGTGCTTAAGATATTTACTATGACCCCCCACAAAAAAAGCAAAACATACTCTTTTATATGTGCCACATGAGATATGAAAAAGCAAAGACTGATTTTAGGGAGTAGTTTTGCTCAAAGAAAACAGGGCCTCAACAAAAAAAAATTCACAGCAGCAGAAAGTTGAAACAAAACAACTGAGTGTGTTTCTATTTTGCTTTTGAATTTTTTTTTTTAATTTCAGCTGTTTGGTTTTAAATCTCAGCTGAACCTTCCATGTGTCTATAGGATTTGGGAAGGGGGGAAGGGAAATTAGTTCTAGACTAGTTTGTGAAGGTGGCTTAGTTATCTACGCTTTGTGTGTTCTGAGCTTCCCTATCCAGAGGCACAGAGTGGTAAGAAAACCTCTTAAGAACACACAAGTAGTATAAAGACTAAGGGGGAACAAATTGATGATTTTTACTTTACCCTCAAGCCCCACTGAGGTGAAAGGTAAGGCTCATTTCTGGCAAATCCCATAGAAGAAGTGAGGAAAGCCATGCAGGACACAGCCCCCAGGCCTTTCTGTTAACCTGCTGCTTCTGGCTTAGGAAGAACCCCTGGCTCCCAACCACAGGGGCTGAAAGCATGAGGAGACAGGTGCTGTCTCACACATAAGTGGAAGACACCAGTGAATTCCTTATGGGGTCCCTAACCTGCAAGGGTTTGGGGAAACAGGGCAGTTAGAAGCCAGAAAGAATCAGAATCATGGGAAGAAGAAACAGCTAAGCTCCAGGCTGTTTCACTACCTCTGAGTGGCAGCTGTAATACACCCCTCTTGCCAGTCAAGTTGCAAAGGTGGAATGGCAGATGGAAAGCCCATCATCACATACTGCAATGCATAGAAGTTTCATAACCAGTAGCCCAGCTTTCTCTCCATAAGGATGGTGTCTTACCCTGTCTGATTTAAAAGACCTTGATGATGCTCTCTCCCACTCACCCTTGATGAGTCCAGCCTCATTCTTTGTCTGATTCACTTTGTTGACTGAAGCAGGAGACAGCCCAGTCCTCCCTTCCCAGCCTCTCATCCCCTAGCAGCAGGAACCAGCTAAGAAAGGAGAAATCCTGATCCCAGCGGGGCTCTGGTGTAGCTGAGCCAACACCCACACAGCTGCTAGACAGGAAACACATCAGACAAGCTCTCTCTTCCCAAGGGAATTTGGCTCACCAGCGGCAGGATTCTCAGGCAAAAAAACGCGGAGACAAGGATCAGACATTTGGCTGCCTCAGGCTCCCTTACTGCCTTACATATATTTAGACGATTTCTGATTCTTTCTAAAGGCACCACTGAGAGCCTTCGGTTCTTATTGTTATTAACAGAACGTCTGAGATTCTAGTAGCAACACAGACATAGAAATGCAAAATTAAGGTTTCAAGGAGCAATACGGTATGGTTGGGAGACGCACAGACACTCTGAGCACAAAATAAAAAACACATTGGCTACCAAGTCTATGAGATTATTCTCAGCTTCCCTAGTAATCAAATGCATGAAAATCAAAATATGATATGATATGATTCTCAGTTGGCAAATATGAATGAATGAATGAATAAGTGAATGAATGAAAGCAGGTATGCATGCAGAAGAAACATAATACCTAGTGCTGAAGAAACATGTATGCATGCAGAAGAAACATAATACCTAGAACTGGTAAAGTTTCAGGATACAAAATCAATGTACAAAATCAGTAGCATTTCTATGCACCAATAATGTCCAGGCTGAGAGTGAAATCAAGAACACAATCCTACTTCAATAGTCACAAGAAATGAAATACTTAGAAACACAGCTAACCAAGGAGGTGAAAGATCTCTGCAAAGCAAACTATGAAACAATGCTGAAAGAAATAAGAGATGACACAAATAAATGGAAAAAATTCCATGCTCATCGATTGGAAAAATCAACATTGTTAAAATGGTCATAGTGCCCAAAGGAACTTACAGATTCAATGCTATTTTTACCAAACTACCAATGTCATTTAAGAATAGCTAAGAACTATTCTAGAATTTATATGGAACCAAAAAGCAGTGTGAATAGCCAATCCTAAGCAAAAAGAACAAAGCCAGAAGCATCATATTACCCAACTTCAAACTACACTATAAAGCCACAGTAACCAAAATAGTATGGTACAGATACAAAAAACAGACACAATGGAACAGAATAGAAAACTCAGAAAGAAAGCTGCATACCTATAGTCATCAAATTTTTGATAAGGCCTACAAAAACAAGCAATGGGGAAAGTCTCTATTCAAAAAATGGTGCTGAGATAAGTGACTGGCCATCTGAAGAAGATTGAATTTGGACCCCTACCTTTCACCATATACAAAAGTTAGCTCAAAATGAATGTAAGCTTTAAATGTAATACCTCAAACTATAAAAATCCTGAAAGACAACCTATGAAACACCATTAAGGACATTGGCCTAGGCAATGAAATTTCAGCTGAGTTCCCCACAACAATTGCAAGAAAAACAAAAATAGACAAGTAGGACCTAATTAAACTAAAGAAATTCTGCACAGTAAAAGAAACTATGAATAAAGTAAACAGACAACTTACATAATAGAAGAAGATATCTGCAAATTATGCATCTGACAAAGTTCTAATATTCAGAAACTATAGGAAACTTAAATCAACAGGAAAAAAATAACTTCATTAAAAATGAGCAAAAGACATGAACAGATACTTCTGAAGAGATGATGTACAAGTGGCCAACAAATATTTAAAAATGCTGCACAACAACTAATCTTCAGAGAAATGCCAATCGAAACCACAATGAGATACCATCTCACACCAATCAGAATGGCTGTTGTTGAAAAGTAAAAATAAAATAACAGAGGCTGGTGAGAATGTGGAGAAAAGGGAATTGCTGATACACTGCTGGTGGGAATATAAGTTAGTTTAGCCACTGTGGAAGGCAGCGTGGAGATTTCTCAAAAAACAGAACTACCATTAGACCTAGCAATTCCATTAATAGGTATATATCCAAAAAAATATAAGTTATTCTACCATGAAGACACATGCAAACATATGTTCATCACATTACTATTCACAATAGCAAAGACATGGAATCAGCCTACGTGCCCATCAACGGTGGAGTAAATAGAGAAAATATGGTACATATACCCCATGGAATACTATGGAGTCATACGAGAGAATGAAATCATGTCCTTTGTAATAACATGGATGGACCCACAATTGTAAGTGAATGAACGCAGAAACAGAAAACCAAATATCACATGTTCTCACTGTAAGTGGGAGCTAAACATTGGGCACAGATGGACATAAATATAGGAACAGTGACAATGTGGACTACTACAGAGTGGATGGGGGTGTAGGATAAAAAACTATTTATTGGGTACTATGCTCACTACCTGGGTGACAGGATCTATACTCCAAACCTTAGCATCACAAAATATTCCCATTTAATAAACCTGCACATGTAGCCTTGTATCTAAAATAAAATTTGAAGTAAATAAAATAATGTTGAGCATACTAAATATCTACATTCAAAAAATGAAATGGAACTCTTATCTTATACCACACATAAAAGTCAACACAAAATGGCTAAAAGATCTAAATATATGACCTGAGAATGCAAAACTCTTAGAAGAAAACACAGGAGAAAAACCTCCTTGATACTGACTTTGGCAATAACTTTTTAAAATATTCCATCAACAGTTCAGGCAACAAAAGCAAAAATAAGCTAGTGAGACTACATCAACCTAAAAGCTTTTGCACAACAAAGGAAACAATCAACAAAATGTAAAGGGAGCCTAAGAATTAGGAGAAAATATTTGCAAACCTTATATCTGTTAGGGGGTTAATATCCAAAATACATAAAGAACTCAGACAACTCTATAACAAGAAAACAAATAACCCAATTAAAACATGAACGAATGACCTGAACAGAATTTTCTCAAAAGAAGACATACAAAAGGCCAACAGGTACATTTAAAAAAAATGCTCTGCTTAGTATCACTAACCATCAGAGAAATATGAATAGTATGTTAATTTATTGTTACACTGCTATAAAGAAATACTTGATTCTGGGTAATTTATAAAGAAAAGAGGTTTAATCAGTTCACATTTCTGTGGATGCACAAGCTTCTGCCCCTGGTGAGGCCTCAAGAAACTTAAAATCATAGTGGAAGACAAAGTGGAAGCAGGCATACATTTCCATGATGAAGCAGGAGACACAGAGCTAAGGGAGAAGTGCTACACACTTTTAAACAACCAGATCTCATTTAAACTCACTCACTATCATAAGAACAGCAAAGGGGAAGTCCACACCATGATCCAATCACCTATAGTCAGGCCCCTCCTCTGACACTGAGGATTCGAATTTGACATGAGCTTTGATGGGGGACACAGAGACAAACCATATTATTCCACCCCTGGCGCTCCCAAATCTCATGTCCTTCTCACATTTCAAAACACAATCATACCTTCACAACAGTTCCCCAAAGATTTTACTCATTCCAGAATTAACTCAAAAGTCCAAGTCCAAAGTCTCATATGAGAAAAGGCAAGTCTCTTCCACCTATGTGCATGTAAAATCAAAAACAAGTTAGTTACTTCCAAGATACAAATGGGGGTACAGGCATTGGGTAAATGCTCCTATTCTGAAAGGGAGAAATTGGCCAAAACAAAGGGGCTACAGGTCCCATGCAATTCTGAAGCCCGGTAGGGGAGTCATTAAATCTTAAAGCTTAAAATAATCTCATTTGACTCCATGTCTCACATCCAGGCCACACTGATGTAAGGGGTGGGTTCCCAAGGCCTTGGGCAAATAGTATATTTTTAAAATGTTAAGCATCACAAATCATTAGGGAAATACAAATTAAAACCACAGTGGGATATCATGTCATACCTTTTAGATTGGTTATTATAAAAAACATAAAAGGAAAGGGTGTGGAGAAAAGGAAGCTCTTATACGCTGTTGGCGGGAATGTAAATTGATATAGCCATTATGAAAAATATTATGGAGGACCCTCAAATAATTAAAGATAGAACTACCGTATGACCCGTCAGTCCCTCTGTTAGGTATATACCTAAAGGAATTAAAACCAGCACCTCGTAGAGGTGGCCGTACCACCATATTCATTGCAGTTATTTGCAATAGCCAAAGTACAGAAACAACCAAAGTGTCCACAACAAATGGATAAAGAAATCATAAAGAAATTGCGGTGTACACACAGACACACACAAAGAAATTTTATTCATCCTTAAAGGAGATATTGCAATTTGTGGAAAAATGAATGAAACTGGAGAATATTATACTAAGCAAAATAAGCCAGACACAAAGAAAAATACTGCATGAACTTACTTATATGTGGAATTAAAAAAATAGGGAGAATAAATAGAAACAGAGAGTAGAATGATGGTTACCAGGTGTGTTAGTCTGATAATACACCTGTGCTGCTGATTAAGAGGTACTTGAGACTGGGCAATTTACAAAAGAAAGAGGTTTAATTGGACTTACAGTTCCACGTGGCTGGGGAAGCCTCACAATTATGGTGGAAGGCAATAAGGAGCAAGTCTTGTCTTATGTGGATGACAGCGGGCAAAGAGAGAATGGGGGAGACGCAAAAGCAGAAACCCCTGATAAAACCATCAGACCTTGTGAGACTTATTCACTACCATGAGAACAGTATGAGGGAAACTGCCCCCGTTATTCAATTATCTCCCACTGGGTCCCTCCCACAACACATGGGAATTATGGGAGTACAATTCAAGATGGGATTTTGGATGGGAACACAGAGCCAAACCATATCATCATGTGTGGAAATGGGGAGAAGTAGGTCGAGGATACACATTTGCAGTAACGTAGGATGAATAAGCTTAGCAATAAAATGTAGAGCCTGAGAGCTATAGTTCATAGTATTATATTGTATAGTGAAATTTTGCTGAAAGAATATCTTTGAGATGCTCTTACCACATACACACACACACACACACACACGTGGTGTGTGTATGTGTGGAAGATGATGAATTTATAGTAATCATTTCACTGTGTATATGTATATATCAAAATATCATACTGTAAACCTCAAATATGTTCAATAAACATAAATTCTAAAACAAGGAAAAACATTTTAAAGCAAGAAAAAAAATCTAAATTAGCAGGCTTTGAGCATAGCAGATTACTCCATGTTGTGGGTAGGCTTCGTCCAATCAGTTGAAGTCTTTAATAGAAAAAGACTAAGCTTATTGTTAGAAGTAAGAATTCTTCGTGCAGACTGCCTTTGGACTGGCACTGCCATTTTTCCCTTCCAGCTGCCACAATCTGGTGAGTTCTGGCTAACGCAGGCCAACCTTTCCTCCATGGGGAGGAAGAATAAACACACATACAGACACGGGAATGTGCACATGTATACATGTGAAAGCAGTTTATAAACTTAAACTGTAATCAAGATACATACATGATTGTTCTACAGAATTTCACCCACTTCCATTTAAACACGTCACAAACATTTTCTATGTCATCATGTTAGTAAATCATTTTTGAATCATCATTTTGTTTTTTATTTTTGAATTTTTAAAAATCATTGCCTTATTTTTAATTATGATGGGTACCTAAGAGTAGTATATATTTATGGGATACATGGGATGTTTTGATACAGGCAAACAATGGGTAATGATCAAATCAGGGCAAATGGAGTATCAATCACTTCATTTATCATTTATTTGTATTAGGAACATTCCAGTTCCACTCTACTAGCTATTATAAAATATGCCATAGATTATTGTTAACTATAGTCACTCTTCTGTGCTACCAAATTCTAGATCTTATTTACCCTTTCTAACTTTGTTTCTGCACCTATTGACCCTCTTCACTTTATTCATCCCTTTCCCAAACTCTAGTAACTATCCTTCTCCTCTAACTCCACGTGATCAATTTTTAAAATTTTCACCTCCCACATCTAAGTGAAAGGATGTAATATTTGTTTATGTTTTGTTTTTTGTTTTTTTCTTTGAGATGGAGTTTTGCTCTTGTCACCCAGGCTGGAGTGCAATGGCGTGATCTTGGCTCACTGCAAACTCCACCTCCCGGGTTCAAGTGATTCTCCTGCCTCAGCCTCCTGAGTAGCTGGGATTACAGGTGCACGCCACCACACCTGGTTAATTTTTGTATTTTTAGTAGAGATGGGGGTTTCAACATGATGGCCAGGCTGGTCTCGAACTCCTTACCTCAGGTGATCCGCCTGCCTCGGCCTCCCAAAGTGCTGGGATTCCAGGCATGAGCCACCGGGCCCTGCTGATATTTGTTTTTCCATGCCTGGCTTGTTTCACTTAACATAATGTCCTCCAGTTCCATCTATGCCTTTGCCAATGAATCATCACTTTTAATAGCTACATATTAATTTATGAGTAAAATTTGCCACATTTACTTAACTCATATCATGTTGCTGGACACTTAATTTGCTTCTGATACCACTGACCACTCTTGTGAATACATATATGCAAGTACTTTTTCCACATTTGGATTATATCCAAATATTTGGATATATTTTCATATTTGAATGATGTCCAAATATAGGTAGATAAATTCTCAGAGGTAGAATGACTGCTCTTGAGGCCATTGAGCTTAGGATTCACATTGCCAAATTGATTTTCCAAAGAAGAATACCAATTTACACTTTGGCCATCAAAACATTAATGTTTGTTTCTCTGAGTTCTTGCCAGTACTAGTATTATAATTTTAACTGTTTTGTTTGTTTTTATCTTGGTTTCTTTGAAAGGTAGCAGTTGAAACACTACCTTAGTCTAGTATACATTTATTTCATTACTCATGGTTGGTAGAGATATAATTTTTCTGGGTTGTTGCTAGTCTGTTGCACTTACTCTTTTGTAGTTTGTTCATAATATTTACTCATTTTTCTGTTAGTGCCTTATTGATTTATGTGAGCCATCTGGACGTTAAAGATATCATCCCCTTTCTTGCTATATTTCATTCAAATATTTTCCCTTCTCTTTATTTTGCCTTTCCAGTTCAGTTTCCTTTGCTCTTGGTATTCCCATTGCTTGGAATGTTCTTGCACCAGGTGTCTGTGTGATTAGCTGCTTAACCTCTTCAGTACTTTACTCAAATATCACCTTCTCACAGAGGCCCCCCTTGGCCAGACTGTATAAAACACGACACCTTCTCCCCAAACCAAAGATCTCTTTCCATTCTTTTTCTCTCCTTAATATTCATCACTATTTAACTACACATACCTTTAATTATAACTGTAATTATATATGTATGTATGTGTATGTAGATAGATTTTTTAACCGATTTGTTGTAAAAGGGGGCCTATTTTCTGACCCTTTTTATGGCACCCCCACCAGAATGACATAGCAGAATATTATCATTCAATACTAATTGGAGCTGATTTGCTTTATATTTTCAGTTCCACTCTCTCCCATTTTAAAATGGATGCCAGAATGTTTTGTATTTCTTGCCTCAAGGATATTTGCCCTGCAGAAAGCAGACATAGCCTGAAGTCAAATAGCTTTTCAACATCTTTTATAAAAGATTAAATCCAATAAGATAATAGCAGTGAGAGGGGAAATGTTTAATGCTCGACCTCCTCTCTCAGTTAAGACAAAGAGATGTAATGTCCATCTGACTGAGCTGACCCATAGTCGGCTTATTGGCAGAACCCCAAGGAATCAGGCGTCTGTCAGAGGAGATGGAATGAGGTGGTGTGTAGCCAAGACAGGACTCTGTCCACTGACAGCCAACCCCTGGGAGGAACTACTTCATCTAAAAGTGTCAGGCTTGACTGGGGACATGAAGGAAATATTTGAATGGGATAATAAACTAAGGCTCCTGTTGATCATCTCCAAATAAAAAAAGTTTTATCTGTTAACTGTAATAGGCTTATTACTGTTATTTTAAACTGAATTAATAAATACATATTTAATTTTTCCAACACTAAACGATAAAGGCAAAGATCAATAAATAAATAAACAGATACAAGATCTCTTTGGGGTTCTCATTATTTTTAAGAGTGTGTAAAGAGATCCTAAGACCAAAAAAAAATGAGAATCATTGTTTTTTGTGCTCTGATTAAAAGCTTGACATTTTTAGATTGGTAAGAAACACAGTAGTTGGCCAGGCATGGTGGCTCATGCCTGTAATCCTAGCACTTTGGGAGGCCAAAGTGGGCAGATCACTTGAGCCTCGGAGCACGAGACTAGCCTAGGCAAAATAATGAGACCTCATCTCTACAAAATATACAAAAATTAGCTCGGTGTGGTGGTGCATGCCTATAGTCCCAACTACTTAGGAAACTGAGGTGGCCTGAGCCTGGGAGGTGAAGGTTACAGTGAACCGTGATTGTACCACTGCACTCCAGCCTGGGCAATGGAGACCCTGTCTCAAAAAAAAAGAAATAAAACAAACATATTTTAAAAACACAGCAATCATGCTATCTACAAATAACCTGTTTTTGAGGAAAAGATATACGTAATTTAAAAGTTAAAGAATGGGACATCATGCAAAATAGCATCTCATATAAATACTAAGAAAAAGTCGGCTAAATGAATATTAGAAAAATTACACTTCAGATCAAAGAATATTACCAGAGATAAGATATTATGACTGCCCTGTGTGTATTCACCTTATAAAAGAGTGTCAAAATACATGAAGTAAAAACAAATAGGACTAAAAGAAAAAATGGAGGAATCCACAATTATAGTTAAAAATTTCAACAGTTCTCTCTCAGTCATTCATAGATCATTAAAGAGAAAATTGATAAGAATATAGCAGACTTAAACATTATCTACCAATTTTAACTAATTAACATTTGTAGAAAGTCCATCCAATAAACATACTTCCAAGCACTCATGGAATATTTACCAAGATAGGCCAAACTTTGGTCCCATAACACAAGTCACAAAAAAATCACAAACATCAAAATCACAGAGTATTTTCTCCGATCACAATGGAATTAAACTAAAAATAAAAAACAGAAAAGCATATAGAAAATCTTTAAATATTTGACATGAGTCAATGAAGAAATCCCAAGGGAAATTATAAAATATTTTGAACTAAATGAAAATGACAAAGCAGCGTATCAAAGTTGTAGATGCAGGTAAAACAGAGCTTGGAAGGAAATTTTTAGCATTAAATGTTTATAGTAGTAAGACAGAGAGGTTTAAAATTAATAGTCTAAGCTACTGCTTTAAGAAACTAGACAACAAACACCAAATTAAGGGCAAAGTGGGAAGGAAGAAATCCTAAAAATAAAAAGAGAACTCAGGAGAATAAGAAATGGACAAGCAATAAAGTCAATGAAATCAAGGGCTGCTCTTTCAAAAATATAATAAAACAAGATACATTTCTAGACAAATGGACAAAGAAAACAAATAAAAAGCACAAAATACTAGCAAAATACAAGACACAAGTCCTTTGGATGTCCTCTAAACACTAAATGGAAAATAAGGGGATATTGTGAACAGCTTCATGCCTTTAATTCAATCATGTGGATAACATAGACAAGTTCCTTGAAAGACACACAGTATCAAAACTTACTCAAGAAGAAACAGGTAACCTAAAAAGCTTCATATCTAGTAAATAAATTGAATTTGTAGTAAAAAGCCTTCCCATAAAGCAAACTCCAGAACCAGATGGCTTCCTTGGTGAATACTCACACACAATTTAAGTGCAAAGAATACAAATTCTACATGAGTTCTACCAGAAAACAGAAAAGGAGGGACCACTTCTCAAGTAATCTTAAGAAAACGGAATCACCCTGAATCACATAAGGACTACAATAAATGAAAAGGACAGTCCAATACACTTCATTAATATAAATGTAAATACCTTCAATGCAATTTTAGCTAATCACGTACAGAAACACATTGTTAAAAAGACTAATCTATATATTATGACCACAAGAGGTTTGTCTCAAGAATACAAATTTGGTTGAAATTTGAAAATCAAGCAATTAAAACTTTTACTACTTGACTTCAAAATTTTATATAAAGCTATGGTAATTAAGGAAATATTGTACTGGTGTCAGGATAGGCATATAAATCAAGGAGACAGAAAAGCGAATCAAGAAATAGACCCATGCTTACATGGTTGATTGTTGTTGTTTTTAGCAAAGATACCATGGTAATTCACTAAGAAAAGGATGTTGTTTTTAATGCAATCCTCACTAAGGAGGACTTTTCTGAGGATACATACGAACAATAGTGTTTACAATAAAGAGTTATAACAGTTGAATATCTGTATGAACATATTCTGATCCTTATCTCACACTACCTACAGAAATAATTTGAAATTTTTTACATAAAATCAGTGGAAAAAATCAAAAAAGAAAACTATCACACAGGATTCAATGACATAATTTTCTGGTATGTATTATTAAAATCATATAAGCTTAATATCAAATATCAAACAGGAAAAAAATTTCAGCACGTATTAAACATCATGATTCAGAATCTCAACAAAAAGAGAACTCTTGTAAATGCAAAGAAAAAAAAACTGACATGCCTCAAAAAAGGATAAAGAACATTACAAGGTAGAAATCTAATAAATGAAAGAAATATGACTTTAAAAATTTGGAGGGCCAAAACTATGATAGTGCCTTGACGTATGTAGTCATGTGCATTGATGGTGAAAGTAAAAATGGGAGCAACTTTTCTAGAAAAATTTGAAAGTATGTATTCAAAATCCAAAATTTAGTGTTTGTATGCTTTGATTCTCAATTTTGCTTTTCAGAATCTCACTTTTTGGAATCCAGCCAAAGGAAATAATCAGAGCTATACACATTGCTTTATGCACAGGTATGTTAATTTTAAAATTATGTATAACCTTATGAGGAAATAATCTATTCACCATTATAATTATAACTGCTTGCTTCTATGTCCTTTGTAATTATAGATTTGACTTATATACCTGTGTCAGTACTTAATTATCACCTGAACATCCACACTAGAACTTAATTCATATGAAGACAGGGACTTAGTCCATTTTGCCACTGGTGTTTTCTTTGGTCCCTGATGAGTGTCTGGCTTATAATAAGATATTTCTTTAATATTTGGTAATTTAGTGATCAAATAAGTAGTGATTCATCCATATTCCATATGGAATAGCAATTCAAGTAAGGGTTAAAAAATCTGTTTTCATATTGAACATGCTCTTATGTTAAGTGAAACATACAGAACATTAAATTGTACAAGCAATATGAATTCTACTATGCATTTTTTTATTTTTGATACAGATATATCTTGGGGAAAGGGTTAAGGTTATTTTAAAAAATTGGTCTTAAAATTTAAACCTTCAAAAAGGGTAGAGGTTTGATATGTGGAATATTTATCTCAGATTATTGAGATGGAGAATGAGAATTAAGGTTTTCCTTTTCTTCCCCTTTTCCTTCCTCCCTAGAGTAGGTTAATCACCTTTCTGCAATTGTGGGAAAAGTCTCTATGGGCCATTGAAAACCTATTACACTGTTAATACAGTGTGGGATAAAATCTTTTGTAGCATGACCATATACATTTTTATCCATATGAGTCAAATTAGAGGATAAAAAATGGGCACTATTAAAAATTACTCTAGAACTACAAACAAAAACTGGGGCTGTCTTGGGGAAAGCTAGGACATGCAGTCACTAAAGTTATTGACCATACGCAAGAAAAGTGCCCTGCACCTACTCATTTCTAATAAATAAATAAACAAAAATATGGCATGGTTATGGGATATTTGGATCCTCAGGACTTCAATCATCTTGCCAGAAGAAAAAATCACAAAAGAAATAATTTCCCCATAGTCAGTTGCATTTTGAATATATTCTTTTTTATCCATAATAGCAAACAATTAAAAGGGAAATCACAGTTAATAATAAATGGAGCCAATTTTTGAATAGAGTAGAAAATTAACAAATTGTCTACTTCATTTTTTAATGTGGGAATCATGTGAATGTTACAAGGATTACAGAAAAGAGGAGGTGTTTAAGAGCAGCAGAATGACTAGGACTATTTCAGTTCCCTTTCTACCAACTAATCTGAGTTGAATAATCCATTATAGTTAAAACAAAAATATATATATCATATTAACTAAAACTTCACCTCATGTCAAAGCTGTCCACATCCTGTAGATTATTAGAGTGGGAGTTTGAAGGTTTCTTTCATTTAAATACCCAAGCCCTAAACAAAATGTCTGGAACAGTTCTTCATGCAACTCACCTGAGGTCTGTATTCCATTAATCTAGAGCCTCTCCTTGAGCACAGAGGATACATTGTTTTTTACGGTCCTCTAGCTGTTTGCAGCAAACAGCTAGAAAAGCAAGAGGGAAACCCCTATTATGTGGTCAGCAGCTGCTGATCAACCACACACTTGAATCTGAAATGTTTGTGTTCTGGGAGAGAATGTAATAATACTATAGCCTCTGTGTTCTTCATTTGGTCCACAATATCATCCCTATTAACAAATAGGACTGAAAGAAAAAACTAAATGAAAATTCTCACTCAATTAAATCCATAAATTTAAAAGTCTAATGTTGATAACACACATTGCTATTCACTCATTTGATCAAAAATTGTTTATTGGACCCTAAAATCCTGCAGGCACTGTTCTAGCTTCTGGGCGTATAAAAGTCAACCACAGAAAGCCTCACTGTCCTCATGAATGTTTTGTTATAATAAGTGTGAGGGCGTGCGTACAATAAACAAATACACAGGTCTTAATTATAATATCAGGTAGAGATAAGTGTATTGAAATAAAATAAATGAGACAAGGGGTTAGAAAGGGACTTAGGAAGAAAGGGTGTTATTGAAGGTGGTCAACAAAGGCCTTTCTGGGGAGGTGACATTTAACTAGAACAATGGTACACATGAGGGAAAAGGTATGCCTGTATCTGGGCAGAATAAAGCACCTGTTCAATAGTTCTAGTGTTCCATGGACCCACAGAGGGGAACAACAGACACTGGAACCTGTCAGAGCATCAGAGCATGGGGGGTGGGAGGAAGGAGAGGATCAGGAAAAATAACTAGTGCGGACTAGGCTAATACCTGGGTGACAATCTGTACAACAAATCCCCATGACATAAGTTTACCTATATAACAAACCTGCACATGTGCCCCTGAACTTAAAAGTTAAAAATAAAAAAAACAAAAATTTAAAAAATTTTTAAAATTCTAATGTTCTATACCACTGTAGGGTGACCATAGTTAACAATAATATTTTATATAGTTTCCAGTGGCTAGAGAGAGAATATTGAATGCTCCCAACACAAAGAATTGAAAAATGTTTGACATGATGAATATGTTAATTACCCTGATCTGATCACTATATATTACATATATGTAAATATCACTATGTATACCCCGCTAACATGTACAATTATGATTTTTCAATTCAAAAAAATATAATAAAACGAAGAGCTGACTCAATTGCTGGTAACTCTCTTTACAGTTCAGGCTTTGAAACTGACAGGTCACCAGCAGGAGATCCGTCTTTTCTTTCCAGATTCTCTTCTTGGTCCTCTGCCTCTGGAAGCAGGTTAGTTTACCTTCTAGAATTTCAGTACACTCATTCATAAATTGGCTGGGTATACACCATCAGTTTTGGCTCAAAACTGATGTTTTCAAAACTTCTGAGTTCAACATCACACTTCTTTCCCACACCAACATATTCAAGTAACAGACATACTTTTATTTCCTATGTGTGTATCTGTAAATAACTCATTTGTATCTAAAGAAACGTATTTAAGAGGAAACATTGTATTATTGTTATGCAAACTTTCTCATGGCATGGAAGATAACTGTACAAATAAATACATGGAAAGAAAATAACGTTATTAAATTCTTACTAGATACATTTGCTGCTGAAGACTTTAAGCTTGAGATCTTATTTCCATTTCAAAAAAGGAGATTATATAGTGGTTAGACATTTAATACCAAACTGGGTCTTATCTCATTAGAATGAATAATAAAAATTGTGCCAATACCTCTTGGGGATCCACAATTATTTACCGAGCTTCCACAACATACCAGGCTCTGTACTAGGCTCTGGGGTACCTTGTAAAAAGAAGTAAATCTTTGTTCCTAATGGCCTACATTCCAAAGAGAAAAATAGATTGAAAATAAACAAAACATGGGAAAGAGAAGAAATCACACAAAAAAAGATATGTACTTGGCAAATAATAATAGAAGAGCAATGTGGCAGACAGGGATTAGGGGGCTGCTTCAAATTGGATGGTTAGAGAAACAGCCAGCAAAGAGGGAAGGAATTTCAAACAGAGGGGCAAATCTGTGCACATCACACTCTTAGTAATTTCAAAGAGAATACCTTTCTCCCTTTAAAATGTATTCTTATTTAACGTCCCTTAAAACTATCTCTTCTAACCACCAGAGATGCAGAAATCTGTATTTCAAACTTGGAAAACACTAGACTATAGGGATCAATGTTCCTCATAGGCTGGAACTTTGAGGAATGACTCTTTCCAAGCTCCTGATGACAATGTAGTGAAATCCCCTAGGCTAGGCTGGGAGAACCCCTGGGGTCACAGTCCTTACACAACAAAGATGCAATATCTATCTTTCAGATATTATTATCTTTTAGATGTAGTTTAAAGCCTACCCTGGGGCTACTAGATAAAAGTCTTTGGGGAGGAGCCAAGATGGCCGAATAGGAACAGCTCCGGTCTACAGCTCCCAGCGTGAGCGATGCAGAAGACGGGTGATTTCTGCATTTCCATCTGAGGTACCGGGTTCATCTCACTAGGGAGTGCCAGACAGTGGGCGCAGGTCAGTGGGTGCGCGCACCATGTGCTAGCCGAAAAAGGACGAGGCATTGCCTTACTCGGGAAGCGCAAGGGGTCAGGGACTTCCCTTTCCTGGTCAAAGAAAGGGGTGACAGACGGCACCTGGAAAATCGGGTCACTCCCACCCGAATACTGCGCTTTTCCGACGGGCTTAAAAAACGGCGCACCAGGAGATTATATCCTGCACCTGGCTCAGAGGGTCCTATGCCCACGGAGTCTCGCTCATTGCTAGCACAGCAGTCTGAGATCAAACTGCAAGGCCTCAGCGAGGCTGGGGGAGGGGCGCCTGCCATTGCCCAGGCTTGCTTAGGTAAACAAAGCAGCCAGGGAAGCTCGAACTGGGTGGAGCCCACCACAGCTCAAGGAGGCCTGCCTGCCTCTGTAGGCTCCACCTCTGGGGGCAGGGCACAGACAAACAAAAAGACAGCAGTAACCTCTGCAGACTTAAATATCCCTGTCTGACAGCTTTGAAGAGAGCAGTGGTTCTCCCAGCACGCAGCTGGAGATCTGAGAAGGAGCAGACTGCCTCCTCAAGTGGGTCCCTGACCCCGACCCCCGAGCAGCCTAATTGGGAGGCACCCCCCAGCAGGGGCAGACTGACACATCACATGGCCGGGTACTCCAACAGACGTGCAGCTGAGGGTCCTGTCTGTTAGAAGGAAAACTAACAAACAGAAAGGACATCCACACCAAAAACCCATCTGTACATCACCATCATCAAAGACCAAAAGTAGATAAAACCACAAAGATGGGGAAAAAACAGAGCAGAAAAACTGGAAACTCTAAAAAGCAGAGCGCCTCTCCTCCTCCAAAGGAACGCAGTTCCTCACCAGCAACGGAACAAAGCTGGAAGGAGAATGACTTTGACAAGCTGAGAGAAGAAGGCTTCAGATGATCAAATTACTCCGAGCTACGGGAGGATATTCAAACCAAAGGCAAAGAAGTTGAAAACTTTGAAAAAAATTTAGAAGAATGTATAACTAGAATAACCAATACAGAGAAGTGCTTAAAGGAGCTGATGGAGCTGAAAACCAAGGCTCGAGAACTACATGAAGAATGCAGAAGCCTCAGAAGCCAATGCGATCAAATGGAAGAAAGGGTATCAGCGATGGAAGATGAAATGAATGAAATGAAGTGAGAAGGGAAGTTTAGAGAAAAAAGAATAAAACGAAATGAACAAAGCCTCCAAGAAATATGCGACTATGTGAAAAGACCAAATCTACGTCTGATTGGTGTACCTGAACGTGACGGGGAGAATGGAACCAAGTTGGAAAACACTCTGCAGGATATTATCCAGGAGAACTTCCCAAATCTAGCAAGGCAGGCCAACATTCAGATTCAGGAAATACAGAGAACGCCACAAAGATACTCCTTGAGAAGAGCAACTCCAAGACACATAATTGTCAGATTCACCAAAGTTGAAATGAAGGAAAAAATGTTAAGGGCAGCCAGAGAGAAAGGTCGGGTTACCCTCAAAGGGAAGCCCATCAGACTAACAGTGGATCTCTCGGCAGAAACTCTACAAGCCAGAAGAGAATGGGGGCCAATATTCAACATTCTTAAAGAAAAGAATTTTCAACCCAGAATTTCATATCCAGCCAAACTAAGCTTCATGAGTGAAGGAGAAATAAGATACTTTACAGACAAGCAAATGTGGAGAGATTTTGTCAGCACCAGGTCTGCCCTAAAAGAGCTCCTGAAGGAAACACTAAACATGAAAAGGAACAACCGGTACCAGCCGCTGCAAAATCATGCCAAATTGTAAAGACCATCGAGGCTAGGAAGAAACTGCATCAACTAACGAGCAAAATAACCAGCTAACATCATAATGACAGGATCAAATTCACACATAATAATATTAACTTTAAATGTAAACGGACTAAATGCTCCAATTAAAAGACACAGACTGGCAAATTGGATAAAGACTCAAGACCCATCAGTGTGCTGTATTCAGGAAACCCATCTCACCTGCAGAGACACACATAGGCTCAAAATAAAAGGATGGAGGAAGATCTACCAAGCAAACGGAAAGCAAAAAAAGGCAGGGGTTGCAATCACTTTAAACCAACAAATATCAAAAGAGACAAAGAAGGCCATTACATAATGGTAAAGGGATCAATTCAGCCAGAAGAGCTAACTATCCTAAATATATATGCACCCAATACAGGAGCACCCAGATTCATAAAGCAAGTCCTGAGTGACCTACACAGAGACTTAGACTCCCACTCATTAATAATGGGAGACTTTAACACCCCACTGTCAACATTAGACAGATCAACGAGACAGAAAGTCAACAAGGATACCCAGGAATTGAACTCAGCTCTGCACCAAGCGGACCTAATAGACATCTACAGAACTCTCCACTCCAAATCAACAGAATATACATTTTTTCAGCACCACACCACACCTATTCCAAAATTGACCACATACTTGGAAGTAAAGCTCTCCTCAGCAAATGTAAAAGAACAGAAATTATAACAAACTATCTCTCAGATCACAGTGCAATCAAGCTAGAACTCAGGATTAAGAATCTCACTCAAAACTGCTCAACTACATGGAAACTGAACAACCTGCTCCTGAACGACTATTGGGTACATACCGAAATGAAGGCAGAAATAAAGATGTTCTTTGAAACCAATGAGAACCAAGACACAACATACCAGAATCTCTGGGATGCATTCAAAGCAGTGTGTAGAGGGAAATTTATAGCACTAAACGCCCACAAGAGAAAGCAGGAAAGATCCAAAACTGACACCCTAACATCACAATTAAAAGAACTAGAAAAGCAAGAGCAAACACATTCAAAAGCTAGCAGAAGGCAAGAAATAACTAAAATCAGAGCAGAACTGAAGGAAATAGAGACACAAAAAACCCTTCAAAAAATAAATGAATCCAGGAGCTGGTTTTTTGAAAGGATCAACAAAATTGATAGACCGCTAGCAAGACTAATAAAGAAAAAAAGAGAGAAGAATCAAATAGATGCAATAAAAAATGATAAAGGGGATATCACCACTGATCCCACAGAAATACAAACTACCATCAGAGAATATTACAAACACCTCTATGCAAATAAACTAGAAAATGTAGAAGAAATGGATAAATTCCTCGACACATACACTCTCCCAAGACTAAACCAGGAAGAAGTTGAATCTCTGAATAGACCAATAACAGGAGCTGAAATTGTGGCAATAATCAATAGCTTACCAACCAAAAAGAGTCCAGGACCAGATGGATTCACAGCCAAATTCTACCAGAGGTACAAGGAGGAGCTGGTACCATTCCTTCTGAAACTATTCCAATCAATAGAAAAAGAGGGAATCCTCCCTAACTCATTTTATGAGGCCAGCATCATCCTGATACCAAAGCCGGGCAGAGACACAACCAAAAAAGAGAATTTTAGACCAATATCCTTGATGAACATTGATGCAAAAATCCTCAATAAAATACTGGCAAACTGAATCCAGCAGCACATCAAAAAGCCTATCCACCATGATCAAGTGGGCTTCATCCCTGAGATGCAAGGCTGGTTCAATATACGCAAATCAATAAATGTAATCCAGCATATAAACAGAACCAAAGACAAAAAACACATGATTATCTCAATAGATGCAGAAAAGGCCTTTGACAAAATTCAACAACCCTTCATGCTAAAAACACTCAATAAATTAGGTATTGATGGGACATATCTCAAAATAATAAGAGCTATCTATGACAAACCCACAGCCAATATCATACTGAATGGGCAAAAACTGGAAGCATTCCCTTTGAAAACTGGCACAAGACAGGGATGCCCTCTCTCACCATTTCTATTCAACATAGTGTTGGAAGTTCTGGCCAGGGCAATTAGGCAGGAGAAGGAAATAATGGGTATTCAGTTAGGAAAAGAGGAAGTCAAATTGTCCCTGTTTGCAGATGACATGATGGTATATCTAGAAAACCCCATTGTCTCAGCCCAAAATCTCCTTAAGCTGATAAGCAACTTCAGCAAAGTCTCAGGATACAAAATCAATGTACAAAAATCACAAGCATTCTTATACACCAACAACAGACAAACAGAGAGCGAAATCATGAGTGAACTCCCATTCACAATTGCTTCAAAGAGAATAAAATATCTAGGAATCCAACTTACAAGGGACATGAAGGACCTCTTCAAGGAGAACTACAAACCACTGCTCAAGGAAATAAAAGAGGATACAAACAAATGGAAGAACATTCCATGCTCATGGGTAGGAAGAATCAATATCGTGAACATGGCCATACTGCCCAAGGTAATTTACAGATTCAATGCCATCCCCATCAAGCTACCAATGACTTTCTTCACAGAATTGGAAAAAACTACTTTAAAGTTCATATGGAACCAAAAAAGAGCCCGCATCACCAAGTCAATCCTAAGCCAAAAGAACAAAGCTGGAGGCATCACACTTCCTGACTTCAAACTATACTACAAGGCTACAGTAACCAACACAGCATGGTACTGATACCAAAACAGAGATATAGATCAATGGAACAGAACAGAGCCGTCAGAAATAATGCCACATATCTACAACTATCTGATCTTTGACAAACCTGAGAAAAACAAGCAATGGGGAAAGGATTCCCTATTTAATAAATGGTGCTGGGAAAACTGGCTAGCCATATGTAGAAAGCTGAAACTGGATCCCTTCCTTACACCTTATACAAAAATCAATTCAAGATGGATTAAAGACTTATACGTTAGACCTAAAACCATAAAAACCCTAGAAGAAAACCTAGGCATTACCATTCAAGACATAGGCATGGGCAAGGATTTCATGTCTAAAACACCAAAAGCAATGGCAACAAAAGCCAAAATTGACAAATGGGATCTAATTAAACTCAAGAGCTTCTGCACAGCAAAAGAAACTACCATCAGAGTGAACAGGCAACCTACAAAATGGGAGAAAATTTTCACAACCTACTCATCTGACAAAGGGCTAATATCCAGAATCTATAATGAACTCCAATAAATTTACAAGAAAAAAACAAACAACCCCATCAAAAAGTGGGAGAAGGACATGAACAGACACTTCTCAAAAGAAAACATTTATGCAGCCAAAAAGCACATGAAAAAATGCTCACCATCACTGGCCATCAGAGAAATGCAAATCAAAACCACAATGAGATACCATTTCACACCAGTTAGAATGGCAATCATTAAAAAATCAGGAAACGGCAGGTGCTGGAGAGGATGTGGAGAAATAGGAACACTTTTACACTGTTGGTGGGACTGTAAACTAGTTCAACCCTTGTGGAAGTCAGTGTGGCGATTCCTCAGGGATCTAGAACTAGAAATACCATTCGACCCAGCCATCCCATTACTGGGTATATACCCAAAGGACTATAAATCATGCTGCTATAAAGACACATGCACACGTATGTTTATTGCAGCATTATTCACAATAGCAAAGACTTGGAACCAACCCAAATGCCCATCAATGATAGGCTGGATTAAGAAAATGTGGCACATATACACCATGGAATACTATGCAGCCATAAAAAAGGATGAGTTCATGTCCTTTGTAGGGACATGGATGAAATTGGAAATCATCATTCTCAGTAAACTATCGCAAGAACTAAAAGCCAAACACCGCATATTCTCACTCATACGTGGGAAGTGAACAATGAGAACACATGGACACAGGAAGGGGAACATCACACTCTGGGGACTGTTGTGGGGTGGGGGGAGCGGGGAGGGATAGCATTGGGAGATATACCTTAAGTATAATAAAAAAAAAAAAAGTCTTTAAAGGAGAAGCTGAAAGGTACCTTAATTTCACTTTTGGATCTGAGGCTCTCTTGTGAGTCATTTGCAGATCCAGTTTACAGTAGGAAAAGTATAAGTAACAGCAAAAATAGCAACAATAAACTCATTAATTTGTGCAACTAGTTATATATTTACTTTATTTTCCTATTCTAGGTCAATAATTTCTAGCATTCCAATCAGAGATTACATATGTCCACCAGATGGATAAAGGAAATGAGACACACAAAAAAGATGACCTTTCCAACACTAGCAAGTCGTACAGATTACCTGATGCCACTTTTATGATTTGCTTAGTGCATTGGGCCCCAATTTGATCTGAGGGTGTGCTGGGTGGCTATCAAGGTAGGATATCGAATCATGTGAAATCTAAATCCGATGCATTATCATGGTCTTATCAAAACATTGGGAGGTGGAGGGGCGGAAGGTGCCCAGGTGAATTCTCACTTATAGATTTCTAGTAGTTTAGAATGCTGTAATGCCTAGGACATGAATATCCATTTACTCATCTGACCCTGTTGTCTTGCCCCTAACATTTACTCAGTACCTATTTTTGGCTGGGAAACTCAAGTTAAAAAAGGGAAGAGATTGGTGTCTTTGGGAAAAGCCCATTTGTAATTCTAGAGACTCTGGACTAGTTTTTAGGTAAGCAATATCAAATGGACAACTTCTTTACTAATTCATAAGAGTAAGTCATTTGAAAATTATATTTCTAAACACTACTATTTCTTTAATATCTTACTTAATGTTGGCAGAAAGGGAGAAGGAGGGAGAAAATTATCATAGCATAAAATAATTTCCAATTTCCTGAGTTCTTACTGATTTAAAAACAGTGATTAAACTAAGCTCATTCTAACTGTTACATAAAAAGGAATATTCTAATGAAATTATATGCCTTCAAACGTCAATATTTTCAGAGAAGAGATGTGTCTGAAAAAAAAAGAAGCACCATTGCTTGAACAAATGAGCAAAAATATATCAAACATGAAATTCCTTATATTAGAAGAGTACAAGTTTGTGCAGGTCTTGACACACTCATCCCAATTTCAAATATTATTTCATAATATCTTCTATCCAATTATACATAACTCATAATTATGTAAACTTGTCTTCTGAAAAAGAAACATTAAAATCTATTTTACCTGTTGCTTTGCCAATATTATGCTGCATATTTTAGTCAAATATAAGTAAATTCAGTAAATTCTCTAGACAGATAATTAGTCTTTATTTTTAATATTTGGAGTGGGTAAATTATCAATCAGTTCTCTGCCTAAACTATAGTGTGTGAAGACATCTATGTTCTACTGTTGGCTCAGGAGAGAGGAAAATCAAAGAGTAGATTGATTTCTGAAGAAACAAGTCAAATAAAACAGGAGGCATGAGGTGGTAAATTCTTCCCTTCCATTATTCTGAAGCCTGGTTGAGAAAATAATACAAACAGTAACAATATAATTGCTACCTTCTAGTGTTTTTCCTGTCCTAGGAATGGTTAGTGGCTGTAGAAATGTGAATTCATCTATTCTTCACCACTGCTGGCAATGTGGGAATTATTGCTTCCATTGTACACTTGTGGAAAATGAAGTTCGGTGAGGTCAAGGCTCCCCCTTGCTGCCCCATATTTTTAATCCCATGAATAAGGTGAAATATCAAACTTCTCTAAGAAACATAATAAAAATAGCTGCAAAATGCCTAGTTGGTTTCTTTTATATTTGATTTCCAAAATTCATAGTGTAGAAGGATGTAAACCCCAACAGAAAAATTCACAATTCTGATCCTTGTGCCATTTTGGACTTGGAAGAATCTAAGCATTCAGAGACATGATTAAATCCTCTCATCAAACTATGTGGTGAATGGGTGCTCAAAGTAATAAGCTGAACACCTGGAGGCTGGGGGTTTCCATCTCCTTCCAAGTTCTCACTGTCAATGGCTTAGCTGAGTTATTGATTGTGAGGGATAGTCCTTGCTGTTGGCTTCTTTATCCTAAGTTTAAAGGGTACATCTCCTGACCCAAAATGGGAGAAATGGGATTTTCTCCCATCCAGCTTTGACATCATTTCCTGTGTAGCTTTGGAGAGACGCTTAACCTCTCTGGTCCACAATTTTCTTCAGTGTAATGAAGGGATTGTAGCATATATTTTGTCTTCTCATAGAAACAGGATGTGTTACACATGTTTAGTACATGACCTCCATACAGCATGAGCTCAAGAAAGGCTCACTAATTAAAGAGAAGAATGATTGAATTAATTAATATTCCCTTCCTATTTTTCAAAGCATTTGACATACAAGGATAAGGTTTATGCTTACTAATTACCCTTATTAATAAAACTAAACTCAGCCTTACTCTTCACACCAGAGGGATTTTACCATTAAAATACCCTTTTAAATTTGACAGAGAACAGTGAAAACCCAATTAGAAAAATGCTGTCACTCCTAAGGCTTCAGCTCCCATTTGATGACTCTTACACTCCATGTCCAGGCCCTACTTCTGCAATGAGCGAACTGAAAATCCATACTTCTGATGACTTACTTGAAAATCCATCCGGTTGTCACACAAACACCTCCCATTTACAATCCTAACCCAAACTCAATTCAATTTATTTTCCCCAAACCCACTTCTTTTCAATTTACCAATCCTAGATACTAATATCACAGTTGACACAATTTTTCAGATAAGGATGCTTAAAATCACACTGGCAACCTCTAATCAGTCATCAAATCCTGATAAATCTGCCTCATCAGTATATATGCTTTCATTCAATAGATATTTATTGTGTACCTGTTATGTTTCAGGCACAGTGTAAAGAACTGAGTATACAATGGTAAACAAGAAAGCAAGATTCCCTGCCCTCATGGAGCTTACATTCTAGTGGGGCAGTCAGTCCCACCCACCCACACAGATACATAAAGCCAAAAAGCAAAATAAGTTTAAAGAGTTGTCATCGATACAAAATAACAAGGTTGACCTGCTTTCCATGGAAAATGAAACGTGTTTTGTTCGTATGAGGAACCGAAAGATGGCCAGTGTGGCTGGAGCATCGTGCACTGAAAGGAGGATGGAATGGAATGACACTGGAGAGGTTCGCAGGGCCCTGTTCATGTAAAGCAATAAAATAAAGGCATAAGAATTCATTTTAAGTCTTTGGGAAGTCAGTGAAGAGGTTTAAGTTACGAAGTCATGTGATCTGGGTTGTGTGTTAAAAGTATCCCTCTGGCTTCTTTGTGAAGAGGAGGTTGGGAGGCAGAGGATCAGCCAAGAGGCGGTGTCAGTCTTCCGGGTCAGAGATGACCATGGCCCAGACCAGGCTGACGGCAGTGCAGAAGCAGAGAAGTCTTTCCTCTTCTCCATCTCCAAATTACTGAATTATTTCAGGCCCTCATTCTATCTCATTTTGACCTTTGCAAAAGCCCTCCTGGTGCACACCTCTGGGTTTATATGCTCCTAATCTGTCCCCCACACTGCCTGCCAAATAAATTTTGCCCCTCTTCTGCTCAAAGACTCCAACTGCCCAGCCCCCATTCACCCCCATTGTCTTATAAAGTTTCTCAAAAAGAGGTGAAGGATATGTCACAATGACCCAGGAGCAGTTTCAAATACTCCTGACCTGGTTCCACCTGACATACAGAGCCATGATCTGTATATTTTTAACCAATTTTCCAAGAGGTGTAAATAAACTACTCTTTTATCTTCCCTGTCACCCCCAGAAACCCAGGCCTAAAAGAAATAACTTAGCTAAACCCAAGATCTGTCCAGAATTGCCACAGCTGGCCTAATCTCCGTTCACACTCTATATCTCACCATCTCCTTCCTGTTATATCTTTTATGTTCTTCCTTCAACTTGGAAGGAGAGAAAATATCTTCTTGCATTTTCTAGGAGGGCAAATAGGTAAATAGGTGATTATAAGACAACAAGGTGGATACTTTGGTATGGGTTGAATTATCAAAAGATGTCAGAAAAGGTAGTAAGATTCATTCTGAATCCTCAAGTAAGTAGAACAGGGTTTATAAAATAAGATTTTGATGAATTAATGAATGAATCAATGAATGAATGATGAATAGAAACAACAACCATTACTTGAGGAAAAGAACAGAAGCATGTTCCTTCTTTTAGCTGCATAGATGGTATAAAACAGTGATTACTTTAGAAATAAGGAAGGACCATTTTAAATTAAGACTTCTTTTAAGGCAATGTGCTCCAAATGAAAAAGGACTCCACTAGTTGGGAAAGACATTTTATTTCCAAGTTTCTAAGAGTGTTCTACAAACAATAGAGGCTTAAAGAAAAAATAAAAGGTAAAAAGAAAAAAAAAGAAAAACAAATATTCTTAACTACTGAAAAGTAAACAGCCTTTTTAAAAAAGACTTCAACATAAAAATTCGAAAATGTAGTTGTCATCTCTAATCCAAATACATTCCTAGAGAAAAGGATCATCCATGGTGACAGGGTTACTTACAACTGTATACTTATTTAAATGCTATTCATATTCCTTTTGAGTTATTTCTTCATTGCAAATTCAATTGGAGATCTGTGCAAATCTAGCAAAATATTCTTTGGATTACAAAAACTATATAAAAAAAAGAACACAACCTGCAATTATGGAAGTACTGAGAATGCGTAATCCTTCACTGAGATGAAAGATTCTAAAGTGACGTTGTCCACAGAATGTATTCCATTGAAGTGTTCAGCCCAATTTGATTTCAATGCAAAGTGAAATGGAAGTGAGCACTTCATAAAAACCATTTCTTTGTATGCATGTTGACTAAATCATAAAAATAGTACGTAACATGATATCCAGAAATGCTTGAAACAAACTTTCACAGTA
Organism: Pongo pygmaeus; assembly: GCF_028885625.2. Taxonomy (NCBI): domain Eukaryota; kingdom Metazoa; phylum Chordata; class Mammalia; order Primates; family Hominidae; genus Pongo; species Pongo pygmaeus. Next base: position 62,235,964 of record NC_072391.2, read on the forward strand.
AAGTCAGAAAAAAATTGTAAAAATTGTCTGCAATCCAAGAAAAAGCACGTGCCCTGTGTGTAGGGGGAAAGAGGGAAAGCACTTGCAGTGTGACTTTATGTGGTCTTTCCCCAAGTATTGCTACGTTTTGACCTTTGGCCCAACTGAACAGGTGAAATGCCCTTCACATAAGTTTCAATCCCCAAGAAACTAGCTGGGATGCAGGGAACTGTAGACACACTCCCGGACCAAATGGCATTGACCCTCAGAATCCAAAATGGTCCCTGCCCTTATTCTGAGCTTATGGCCCCAAGCATATTCTAAACAAAGGTTTTTGAAATGAATCGCCCATTCTCATTAAAACGTAAAATGCCACATCATTTTACAATTAGTTAAAATTACAGGAGGAAAAATAAGCAGTTTCAACTGTCAGAGTCTTACAATAGCCTGGTAAGTTCAACATAAGAAAAAATAGAATAACATTAGAGTCTGGGCAGATTTATATTTTTGACTCTAGTCCCCCAGTTCCCCAGTGCTTAGTGTGGGGCATAGAATGTATACCTGGAACATTAGAGTTCTGATAGCTCCATTCCCTCATGGATTCATCTCTCATAACCATCAAATTACTGATATACAAGATAAATGCATATTATATAACACATATTGCAAAGTCATAGACTGACCTAGTTCTTTCACATCCTTCTTTTTTAGAAGTTGTGTGTGAAGAGAAGCCAGGAGGTTAACACCAAGAATGTACAAAAAAGCTTTACATGATGTTACAGAATCTTGTCTGAAAAAACATTTGTAAAACATATTTGATTTTAAATAAACAATCAAAGCAGCGGACAGACTACAACAGATCATAAATAGGGTTATTAAAAGATCACAATTAAATTAGAAATATAAATGGATCATTAGAAATACTTAACGTTTGTTTCAATGTTAAGAATCAAACCCAGAATTAAAAAAGAATCTTTTTTTTTATTTCAAAGGTTGCTTCTTATATTGAAGCTCATATTAAAGCAACAGTACAATGTTCATAAAATATAAGTGTGATGCCGTAACATTTTCTTACATGTCAGAATACTGATATTTGTATGTATACTAAAATAAGAACTTTAAAATTGTACAAATAGATACATTAAAAATGACATAGAAATAGGGCATCTCTCACTGAAACAAGACAGTTATATCTGGCACGTATTAGTTTAAGATGAAAGTAGAAGCAAAAAGATTTACAAGAATCAGCAGTAACAAGATTGATGCTCAAGAGACATAATTGTACATTGTATTGTACATACATTGTATGGGTTTAAGCTGGCTGAATATTATATATTTCAAGTTTAAAAATGCACTACATATAGAGTGTCCAGAGTTTAAGGCGAAATTACAGCTCAGAACTGTTGTCCTTTCTAATTTTGTGGAAGCTTCTTTGACAACTTAAAAAAGAAGAAAGACTTGGATGTTCATAACACATAAACAATTTCCCTTCATCGTCAGTTCTGCGTTAGACTTCTCCTTCACTTAAATATTTTGTATGCCAAGTGTTTTTTTTCTAGCGAAGTTGATAAACAACTTCAATATTTGCCTTTTTGTGAGAAAAGGTATTTCACAGTATTTACCACTTTGATGTCCTCGCAGTTTTATTAAATGTATCCTCTCTGTAAAACTTTGCCTGTTTTAAATGAGCCTTTCCTTGATTTAAAAAAATACCTGTTTACACATCTTCTAGATTCTTGAGAACGCCAGACACAGTTCTTAAGGCCAAATTTGTATCGTTATTGTTAAGAATCATCATCAAAAGTGTCTTTGGAACCATACAAGTCTGCTAGTTTCTTAAAACGAGGTCCCCAGTTCTGTAGATAATCATAGTCCAAGTCTGAATCTGTGGTGGCCGACTCTAGGGAGCTCAGGGACCCGGCCACTGAGCCCCTGCCTTCATAACCGTAGATTTGAATGGAGTCATAAGGAGGAGCCGTGGGGTCATTGTCTGCCTCCTGTATTCTCGTGTTGATGAAGTCATCGACATCCACGCTGTTGGGTGCTGGCCGGAGCCCAGGTCTAGGCATGTACTGATACTCAGGTTTGATGTCTTTGCGGGGGATAAATCCATTGATACCATCAGGATTCTGGAGGGTGGCAATATCAAAGGCTTCTGTGTCTTCTTCCCCACCCCCTTCATCATCATAAGTAATGATGTTCTCACGGACATCTTCTTCCTCAAAGACAATGAGTGGTTCTTTCTTTTGCCTTCTCAGGGTCACAAACAATACTACAATGACTGGAGGGAAAGAAAAAGAAAGTAAGCATTCGGGTTAAGTCCAGTATTCCTGGGTTCTTCTGCCAGAGGAACTCTGATTACCATAAACCATGAGGTAAAAATGCTCAGAACAGGAAACAGTATAGGAAATGAGAGCTTTGCCTGGAATTCCTAAGGATGTGTAAAATTGACCCCTGCCTGGCTCTTCCTCTACAAATGCTGCCATGAAAACATTACACCCAACAACTTGGCATGTTGGGACAATTTTGAACTTTTAACAAATGAATCCAGATACCATTTAGAAGTCACCTTCCTAAGAACTAGGATGATTCTAAATATGTTGATCTGTAGTCTCTTAGAAGTGGCTAATGCCAATTTCTCTTTGCAAAGCAAGGTAGCTGTTTTTCCAAGGTTTAAAAATGAGGACATGCAGAGCCCTCAGGGCCTAACATCTTATAAGGGGTGATGGCTAGCTTCTGCCAATGTCTGAGAAAGAGCATTGGTCCTATACTAACTTAATGGGAAATCTTATCATAAGTGTGGTTGGACTCTCTGTAGCCACCACATAGAGGAAAGGAAGTTTATAAAGACCCCAAGAAGACAAAATCTTCTGTTTATTTTAACATAGGAAAATAGCATGAGCTGGAACCCCAGATAAAGCAATCTCATGTCTTCCCTGGGAGAGGGGGGTTCCATTAAGCTTGGGCAACCTAGGAGGGGTGATCAGAGTCATTTATAAGAAAAGTTCAGGCACAGTTTAATTCTTCATTGATTCCCTCTTTTCCCCAAGAGGCTTCTACAATATTCCATTAGAAGGCTGTCCCATACACTCAGCAAGGCTGAAGAAAATGTTTGTGGCTGAATATGGCACTCCACTGAGCACCCCTCTGGCTCCACTATTGCTCTGAGAAGCAGGGATGAGAGATTGTACTTGCCCTGGACTTCGTGTGGCTCCCAAAGCTCTGTGCTTTGTTCTTGTGGGCACTTTCACTCGCACAGACCACTCCTTTTCACTTTCTCTGCTTAGCGGACTCTTTTTTGCTTTCATCATGGATACATTTCCTGGCCTGCCATCCTGACACCAGAAAGGACTACTGGCACCTTTTTCATGCACCAGCCTGGCCCTGTTCTTATCCTCATTATAATATTTATCACATGATTTACACATCTGTTTCCACTTCTATTAACTTTCTAGGGCTTTTGTATTTTACTTCCTCTGTTTGAAATATTCATCTATCCAAGCCTCTGTCCTCAGCTGGACAACTCTCAGCAGCCAACCTGTATGTCACATCCTCCAGGAAGATTTCTTTGACCTTCCCAGGCAATGTTAGGTGCCTTTTTTTTTTTCTTTTTTTTTTTGAGACAGAGTTTTGCTCTTGTTGTCCAGGCTGGAGTGCAATGGCACCATCTTGGCTCACCACAAGCTTCGCCTCCTAGGTTCAAGCGATTCTCCTGCCTCAGCCTCCCAAGTAGCTGGGATTATAGGCATGCACCAACACACCTGAATAATTTTGTATTTTTAGTAGAGACGGGGTTTCTCCATGTTGGTCGGGCTGGTCTTGAACTCCCAACTTTAGGTGATCGGCCTGCCTCTGCCTCCCAAAGTGCTGGGATTACAGGCGTGAGCTACCGCACCTGGCCCATGTCAGGTGCTTTCTACTCTGTCCCCCAACCATCTTGTGTTCATGTCCCTATTATAGCACCCACCATGTGCCTCTTCATGCATACTTTCCTTGACATTCTGTGAACCTGTCGAGCACAGAGATCTCATAGACTTCTCTTTATCCCTCAGGACCTAACATAGGGCCTGTTGCCCAGAGAATACCCAATAACTATTTGCTGAATTGAATTCACTGGCTTTTTCCCATGGAGTAAAGCTCCATGAATTCATTTGAGGTAGGACCAAGCATCATGGGAAAAGTGTAGGTTTGGTGTCAGACATGCATAGGTTTGAATCCTGATTTGGTCAGTCACTAGTTCTGAGACTTTGGGATAAAATGATCTTCCTGAGGCTCAGCAATGGCATATGTTCTGAGTACCAGCACATGGCTTTTCTACAGAATAAACCACAGGTGAGACAGAAGTGAAGAAGAGGAGCACCTAAGCAGGGGCAGGTGCAGGAAAAGCTTCCAAGGGGTACCCATGAGCTGAGGTGTTAGAACAGATGTTATATATGATAATTAGTGGAGGGGTTAGAGTCCTGCTTCTTCCTTCTTCCAGTTCCCGAGTCTTTCCTATGCTGTCTTTTGCTCCTTCTTATGCGCCTAATGTCCCTAAACCTTATTATTTCTCTTGTGAGACAAAACCATTGTTAATACACCATGTTTCTGCCCAAATTCCTCTTATGCCAAACCTTCTCTGATGTCCCTGAAGCCCCCTAGTGGCTCCTGCTATACAGCCCTGTGATGGCCCGGCAAAATGCTCATCATGACCTTCCCTGTTCTCTGCTGGAATTCAATTGTCTGCTCTCCCCAGTATTCCATCAAATGCACGAGGCAGACATCTCCCATCTCGCCCCCGCAACCCCCACTCCTCCCCCGTACCCCACTTCTTAAACTGTGTCGACAGTCATAACAGGGTCCTGGTTACCAGCCTGTATTTGAGAAGCGTGTGTTTCAAGGAGGGGCATCCGGTTGCCTGGCCTTTCCTGCAGGGGACCAGAAAGCGCCCTTACCCAGGAGAATGACGATGCAGGCGAGGATGGCGATCAGCGCTCCTGTGCTAAGGCCGGCGTTCAGAATGTAGGCCTCTGCGTTGCAGGAGAGCAGTGCCCCGTTCACGTCGCACCCGCAGACTTTGATGGTGAGGGTGTTGGTGCTACTCATGGGCGGGATGCCGCCATCGCTGATCACTATGGGCAGAAGGTACAAGTCCTGCTTCTGCCGACTGAACCCTCCACGCCGGGCGTACACGCCTGCTGTGTTATCTGCAGAAAGAGGGGAGACAGGCCGTGCGCCAAGTCAAGACCATTGGAATCACAGGGGCTCTCTGCTCGGCAAATTTGAGGGCACTCTCTTATCATAAAGGTTAACCACCAGAATCCTTCTTACTTGTTCTTTCATCTAAGTATCTGCAGAAGCCACAGCCATTTGGCATGATCACGAAACAAGCTATCTGCCTTTTGGAATAAATCTCAGAAACAGGCTCTTTTGGATTTGGTAGGGAATTTCCACTGAAGAATGGGCAAGAGCCAAGCAGAAAATGGTGTGGCCGGCTTGCCAGTGAAGGGATTTCCCCCAACACCCTCAGCCACCCGGTTAAACATGTCATTCCTCCTACTTAGAATGATTTGAAGTTTGTTGCTCACATGACTCAGCGCACTTCTGCCTGCATGGTGGACGATCAGGTATTATTTCCCTCACCTAGACTTCACTTTGCCTTCCAGGCTCACATCCTACGTTTTCTCACAGAAAATGGTGCGGCAGGCTGCCACTGAAGGAAATTCCCTTTAAAGGCAAGCCTGCCACACCATTTTCTGCTGGGCTATTGTTCCTTCTTGAAATGCCACAAGAAAGCATGAGCTTCAGCAATCTACTCTATGTTAGCACACGAAATATTAATAATTAAATATTCAAGTGTGTGTGAGAAAAAAAGTTTTTTTCCTATGTGCAAACTTTCTACTTTATGACAAGCGTTTAGCCAATTTTTGTTTGTATATATTTTAAAAAAAGAAATTCCAAGTCCACCTTCAAACCTTACGCAAACTGTGAATCCACTCATTAGTCATGAAAATATACATGCTTTAAAGAGAGGAACTATTTTATAACCCTTGCAGGAGATTTATGGTTTCTTTAAAACCCCAACACCATCAGCCACCCAATTAAACATGTCACTCCTCCTGCTTAGAATGATTTGAAGTTTGTTGCTCACATAACAAAACACAGCGCACCTCTGCCGGCATGGTGGATGATCAGATATTATTTCCCTAACCTAGACTTCACCTTGCTTCCCAGGCTCACCTCCTACATTTTCCACATGGACCAGTTCAGCCTGACATGAAGAATTTTCTTCTGTCCCCCAAGAATGCCACACTCTTCCATGTGCCTGGTCTTTTTATCCACTGCTGTCTTGCTCAAAATAACTGTTCCTTTTATCATAACAGTTGTACTTCTCAGGCCTCAAAATGTAATTCAAAAGTCATCTCTTCAGGGAGACCATCCAAGACCTCTCCCATCATCTCTTGTGTGACCCACCACACTGTATATTCATATAGAAATACATAACCTACTCTTCTGTCATGATTTGTTGACATAACCACTTTGACCTCTGTGAGACTGTGAACTTCTTGAGAATAGGGGATTTTTGTCTGATTCATCTCAGTCTCTCCAGGGCCAGAAACACAGCAGACATTCAATAAATATTTGTTGAACAAATGGCATAACCGTGTTCTGGGAAGGATTTAACCAAAATTCCAGATGTTGACTTTTCTGTATTTCCCAATCTTTTGTAGCCTCTGCCCCCAAAATACTTCCTCATCATGTTTTCTCTACCAGCCGCAACTAATTTTCTAAGGTTTAATTTCTAATGGGAAAGCATTGGTATTATATAACAGTTGAAATTTTTAACATGTTCCATCAAATTACACATAAATGCATACACACACACACACACACACACACATACACACACACTGAACTTCTGGTATGGCCTGCCTCTGTTTGTGGGTTAAGAATCAGAGTTTATAGCAATATGAATATTATGACTAGCATCACGGCCCAATAGCTGGTAGGCTTTAAATAGGTTGACAGGATTTTGAATTAGCTCCTGTAGTAGGGAAAAAAAATCTCAGAATTTCAAAATTATTTAATATATTTTAGGTTAAAGAAAATGTATAATTTTCCCTTGGTATCTGCAGGGTATTGGTTATAGGACCCTCCCCTGAATACCAAAATCCAGGGATGTTCAAAGTCCTTATATACAATGGCACAGTATTTGCATATAGCCTACACATATTCTCCCATCTGTGTTAAATGATCTCTAGATTACTTATAATACCTAATATCATGTAACAGCCATGTAAATAGTTATGATAATGTAGTTTCAAATTTTGTATTATTTTTCATTGTTGTATTACAATTTTTTGCTGTTTTCTGTTTTTCTCCCCAAATATATTTGATGTTTGGTTGGCTGAATTCACAAACGTGGAACCCATGAATATGGAAGGCCTACTACAATTTATTTTTTGTTAGATATATATATATGGCAGATTCAGTCTTATTTAGGGATGAGCAGAAATTCTGAGTATTGCAGATTGTGAGGTTTTGTACTCTCTGGCTCTCGTAGACCTGATATGACCAGTTCTCTGTCCTTCACTGCCAACATTTCTTCCAAAACAACACAGAACAGCCAGCCCTCAATTCTGTATTTTCTGAATTTTGTATGATTGACATACATTTCTCTTATCACTGGGGAAAATTATACAAAAATTGTACATACTATGAAATAGGATAAAAAAATAAAAGTAAGCTAGTCATGTAAAATAGTAAGTGAAAATGCAGTCACCTGACTATTCTTTCCTGCTCTAGGCTTTACATACCATTGTTCCATACTTAGCAATTACAATAAAAATTACATATCTATAATAAATTAATTCAAAATATATTTTCTCTTCTTGTATATGTTTTCATAGTTAAATTAGACTCTCACAAATTGAAAGTTACAATAACTACTCCATTTTAATGATCTGAAATGTCCATGTCATCATGGATAAAAATAAATGTTAAAAATTTAATTGAATTTCTAGGTCAAAGAAAACTCTTTGATATGGGTGACATGCCCAGCAGATGACTTGCTTGGTTTACACATTTGGTCCTACTCTGTTATCCATAGTGTTATGGCTGGAGAGTATGGGAACAGATTATTTTTATTTTTATAAACTTGTGGAAATCATAATTTAAAATCTATTCTTCAATGTGCCATCCAGGCAGACCTGCACTTCCAGATCACAGCAGGTTGGGTTACGGAAGAAGGTAATTGAAACTCAAACACCAATGGAAAATATGGATCTGGGCATGACATTGGCACATGAATTCAAGATGTTTCATATTCTGAACAACTGAGTCCTCTCTGACACACAGAAACCACTATGTAAAAGCTCATCAAAGTACCCAGCTGACCAAACCATTTACAATCTCTGAGTGATAGATCAGTAGGATTGCAAGAACTTTTCAAACCTCTGCTATTAAAACATGCATTACATATGGATTTTAAGATCAGTTCAAGAAGTGGGACAGAAACGGACTAAGGCTTTCTTTCTGGGTGAATACTAATTATCTGCTTTCAACTGGGTAACTTTTCCCATCTAGAGCCCCATTTGTTCATCTTTAAAATTAGGAGACTTATTGATAGCAAGCATCCCTCATGGGGTTGTTAAGCAACTAAATAACATGATAGAAATCAGTGTTTATCCTCTGTGTTGTGCTTCCAGAAGGCTCAGGGGATCCCTCTACCAGAAAACTGAACACATATTACTGAGATCCTCCAGGGCTGGTGAGCTGGTAAAGGTGAACACAGTGGGTAGGAGACGTGTCTAGCAGCCTGGTTTGGCATTTAGGTGGTCTGTGTTGCTTGAGTCAATAAAATATTCCCCCTTTAGATCCAGGTTGTTCCAGGACCAATGGGAGTGCGAGCCTTCTCTCAGAAGTGGCATTTCTGAGTGGTATTTCGGTATCACGGCCTGTCCTTCTTGTGATCCACTCTGATCACTGATCAGAAATGTCACTATGGCCTGGCATGGTGGCTCATGCCTGTAATCCCAGCACTTGGGAGAACCTGGCGGGCAGATGACTTGAGGCCAGGAGTTCCAGACCAGCCTGGCCAAAACAGTAAAACCCCCTCTCTACTAAAAAATAAAAATAAAAAATAAAAATAAATAAATAAAAAGACCAGGCACGGTGGCTTACGCCTGTAATCCCAGCACTTTGGGAGGCCGAGGCGGGCAGATCACGAGGTCAGGAGATCAAGACCATCCTGGCTAACACGATGAAACACCATCTCTACTAAAAATACAAAAAATTAGCCGGGCGTGGTGGTGGGTGCCTGTAGTCCCAGCTACTCGGGAGGCTGAGGCAGGAGAATGGCATGAACCCGGGCGGCAGAGCTTGCAGTGAGCCGAGATCACGCCACTGCACGCCAGCCTGGGCGACAGAGCAAGACTCCATCTCAAAAAAAAAAAAAAAAAAAAAAAAACAACAACAACAAAAATAAACAAAAAAAATTAGCTGGGTGTGGTGGCGCATGCCTATAATTCCAGTTATTCAGGAGGCTGAGGCAAAAGAACCTGGGAGGTGGAAGTTGCAGTGAGCCGAGATTGTGCCACTGCACTCCAACCTGGGAGACAGAATGAGACTCTGAATCAAAAAGAAAAAAAAATCCACTATGGGTTGGTATGGTGGTTCACACCTGTAATCTCGACACTTTGGGAGGCTGAGATGGGAGAATCGTTTAAAGCCAGGAGTTCTAGACCAGCCTGGGCAACATAGCGAGACCTTGTCTCTAAAAAAATAAAAAGTTAAACAATTATTCAGGTGGGGTGACCAGCATCTATAGTCCCATCTACTTAGGAGACTGACGCCAGAGGATCGCTTGAGCCCAGGAGTTCAAGGCTACAGTGAGCTATAATAGTACCACTGAACTACACCATGGCTGACAGAATGAGATCCTGTCTCTAAAAAGATGGAAAAAAAATAGCCACTATGGTCAGGAACTTCATGAAAAACAAATCTGGACACACAAATAGAAATATAAACAAACTAACAACAATAACAAAACCCCTTTACTAGAAACCAATTTTTCACCCATATTTGACTACATATTAGCTTTCAACTCCCTATCCATCTTTGAGTGGGTCCCCTTGCATTGGACATATGCATTACCGAGGTTTATGGATAACCCAAGAAAAAAAGAGGTTCAGTGAGGACATATTTCCAGGAAAGTGTCAGATTGGCTCCAGGTTAATAAGATAAACAGAAAAAGACAAATATTCCATCAATTTTAAAATTTCCATAGAGATTTCCTAGATCTTTTTCTCATATAAAGAGTCTAAGAAGCAAAAAACTCAATCTTTGGGGTCAAACAGACCTGGGTTTGAATCTTGAATCTTGTACATATTAATTGCCTGACTTTAAACATGTTATCTACGTGTTTTGATTTTCCATGTTGTCATCTGTGAAACTAATAATTTTAGGTTAAATTTGATTCCATTCATAAAGCTACTTAGCACAGTTGCCAGCCTGTTGGCGATGATCAGTAAATATTAATTCTTTTCTGGAAGTTCTTCTCTTTGAGCAGTAGACTAATGAGGAAGAGAAACTTATTGGCAAAGGAGGAAAGTGAATTCTTGGACATGTCATTGTAGCTCTGAATGTAATTGCCTATGTAGAAGGACTCTTCATTCAAAGGTAAGAAAGTATTTCATATTCTTCAGTCATGGGCAATATATTTCCTACGACAAGAAAATGTTTTTCAAGCATCTTGGGTTTTGATCTTGACACCAGTGTTCTCATCCCTGGCTACAGATATGTAACCAGTTGTGTGTTTTCCCCCACTTAGGCCAAAACTTGCAAATAGGGCCATTAATTACCAGAATATGTCATGCACAAAGTGTAGTGTTTCTATTAATGGAAAAACGAATTCAGGCTTCTAAGTTTTAGTCCAACCTGGACTCCTAATTGCATGCTGCTTTTACTTGTACACTTTTTCATTATACAAATACAATATAAAAGTTCCTGATAATGATGATCTCCATGGTACCAGTTGGGGAATACCAATATAGGGGTTATGATGATGATGTAGCCCAATGAGGAAATATATAAGACTGGCAATCAAGGGGAACATTAAGATGGGGAGAGAAAGAAGACCTTGATAGACTGCACTGGGTGACAACCCTGCATTAGCCAAAAAAATAAAAAAGGAAAAAATTAAAAGCGGATCAAGTGGGCAATATATGGACCAGCTCCGGCATATTGAAAACTTGAAAACAGGAAGCACCAAAGCAAAGGACCAGGACCCTCTGCCCTCATCATGGTGTCAGGAGAGAGGCTTATCCCAGGGCGACGGCATCAGTCACCCAGCAGCTTCCCTAAGGCTCTGCAGATGCTCTTCCTTACCAGTCCTTTTCCTCTGTCCATCTCTTCTCTGAAGCTAAAAAATCCTCACAGCTCAACCTGATCAGAGACATTCTATCTTATGAAAAAGGCCACAGGGCACTTCAGTCTGAGGATCCTCTCTGTAGACTGCTGGAAAACCGAGAATGTAGGCCAAGACTTGCTCCCAGGGAGGTATTTTGCTCACTGCTGACCCAAATCTGCCTACTCTACATTTCTTCCCAAACCTCAGAGAGGAAGTAGATCTATCTACCACATGAAAAGCTCCCATACACTTGAAGACAGGCATTCAGTCACTAGCAGAATAATCATTATTTGATTATTTTGCTCTTGCCTACACCACTTTCCTTAGAAATGTGGCAATAGCTCTGTCAAGATAATGGAAAAAATATTCCTGTGCCCACACATGCCCGTGCACACACACACACACCCATCTATATATATATATACACACACACACATATATATATACACATAAATAAGCACATACATAAAATTTATATATAGTGTGTGACTAAAATTTCTTAGTAGAGTTATAAGCGTCAATAATTTCAGAAGTATAGCTGACATACAATTACAAAAGGCATCATTTGAGCATTTAGTTATTTTGATTTCTTTACACTTATTTACATTTGTGAATTTTGAAAAATTAATTTTAAGTTTTGATGTCAGTCAACGTTTACCATCTTCAATCCAGGGGACTAAAATAATGGAAATTTCATAGAACATTTTTAGAAGTTTGTGACAATACACTGCTGATGTTACTACTGATCAACGATGAACTTACTAGTCTGTGTGTACACCTCTATTTTCTTGCCTTTCTGAATACCCTGTGAGCTCTCTACCTACCTGTACACATCACTGCATAGTTTGTACATTTCACAGCCCATCGTGACTGAATGTCTGACCTCTTCACCAGACAATAACCTCCTTGAGGGAAGGGGCCTTGTCTTATTTAGCTTTTCAGTCGTCTTTGTGCATTTAGGCATTTAGCACTGTTGTGTGTGTTGACAGAATAAATGGCTGAATGCTGTGCTTTCCAATGCATTTCATATCAGTCCGACTTTTCCACACAGTCAGAGTTTACTGATTCATTATCTCACAGTCCATTTCTAGTTCCCATCTTCTCCAACTCCTTCTAATGTTGCTTATATTTATATTGCGGATTTTGCTTTTGCTAAATATCTTTATCTTGCTATCTTATTATTCTGTTATTATTCTGTAAATTGAAGCAAATTTAACTAAGCAACATTGATTGAACTGCTAATATGGGCAAACGCTGTTGTTTGTTACTTTTACATACATTATCCCAAACATTTTTTCAAACTGTGCAAAGATTATAATGACCCATATCTTAGAGGAAACAAAACTGAGAAACTAAGAGGGAAGCAATTTCTCACAAGCACATGGAAAATAACAGAACTAGAATTTGAAGTCCTCTAGGTTTCATTGAATTTTATAAGCACATAACTGACCCCGGAACACTGATATTATTGCATTCCAATTAAACTAGTTTTTTTTTAAATATCCACAATAGGTTGGTTAATTAGTTGAATTCCATCATAGCCTATAATTAGACCAAAAAAAAAAAAAACTCAGTTTCTAGACTCAGTTTCTAGATAAAAGAACAGTTCTTAGAAACCTAAGAATTTTTGCGGCAAAGAGACCCACAAACAATCAGGGGTACTCATTCAACAGCTGTTCCCATAGCGTTTCCAGACACAGACATACACACACAAACATACACCCTTCACAAACAAACCACTGTGAAAGAGGCAAGAAGAAACCTATTACTTTCCCAATATTTTGAAATAAAGGATATGCTACAATAATGCAAATTCTATAAATGATGAGCCTTAACATACTAATGAAAATAATTGACCAAGACTCTGATGGCTGTAATGTCTCCTAACTGAATTAGGGAGCTACACACCACTGTTCTTCCAATTATTACCTTTTGTACTGAGGAATCTGCAAAACAAGAAGGACAATAAAGAGTAACATGATAGAAATACTTGCCTGTGTGCATGTGAAATTCAAGCATGTGTGTATGAGATATCGAAGTATGCAGTTTGTTAGCATTAAGAGACTTTTCATTGTCACGTTTAATCACATTTCTTAAAATCAACTCTGCTTTCACTTATGTTTGATAATAATTTTCTCCTTGCTGGTAGGGTAAATGGAGAGAAAAGAACATACTGCCCAAGTATTTCTTAGTTTAAGACACAGAAAACTACCAAGAGATTCAGGGGGATATTGACATTTAGGGTCTTTAAGCTAACTAGTTAAGTCAGTGACCACATGCAACCTTGAAAGAATGATGTTTGATCTACCAAGATCTATTTATTTTGTTGTTGTTGTTGGGTTGAGGAGAGAGTGGGTTCAAAGATAAACTCTGTTCTGTGTGAGACAAACTGCAGCAACGAATTTTAGGCAGAAAAGAAACATGATTATTTACACAAGTGAAAATGGCAGGGCATTAACAGACATCTGCCATTTTGATCTCCCAACAGAGCATCTTCCATATTGGAGCAATTAAGGGTGAAAAATACATCCTACAAAAATCTGTTTGGCTATCTTTAAATTATGAAAGTGGAAAATCAGAAGCATATTTGCATGCTAGTTTGTGCTGCTCATAAAAAATGTCCTTAGTTTAGGGGGGAAAAACAGAAAGAAAGGCATTTATTTGCCAACTGTTTTAATCTAAGTGAATCTGTCTTGCCTATCCTTACTAAACCAACACTGCTTTCCATGCAAACATTTGGTTGTTTATTTATTTATGTCTTTGCTTGCCTGCTTTCTTATTTTTATTTTTTTTTTAAGCAGTGCAAACTCAACTCTGAATGTTTCAGTGCTCATTGATCTGCCACATGGCCCATCTTGGATATTACACTTGCAAAACTAATACATTAGAGGGTCATCTCATTCTGGCCCCTAACCCTAGGTCTCCAATATAATTTCGTGGAAAAGTAAATGAATGAATGGATGAAAGAATGGAAGGGCTGGGTGATGGGGTACTGACTTCTTTAGAATATTCTGGCATCAAATGATTTGTTCTCTTTTTCATCCTGGAGCTTATTTCATGACAGATTCATTCTTTCCATAATAATAACTAATTCCTAAAATTTTTGAAGAAGATTATGTGTTATGAAGTGTTTTCTCATCCACTCCTTTACTTTTAATTTATGCATTTAATCAACCCACTTTTCTTAAGGGTTGGGATACTGGCCTCACAGAGCTCAGATTCTAGTGGGAGACAAAGAAATGTATTATATGATTAGAATTCAGAGTGATAAGAAAAATTGAGGTTAGGGCAGAATTCCTGGAGCACTAGAAAAAAGCAGCCCAAATGGTCTGAGATGTTAGGCCAGAGGTCACCTAAGAGATGACTTTATGTACAGTGAGACTTAAAGGAGGAGGGATAGACAGGGGAAGTAAATTCCCTGCACATGGACATGTGAGAGCATGGCATATTTCAGAAACTTGACATGGTTTCAAGTTTCTGAATCCTAAGATTTAAGGTAGCAAGAGAAAGGAGATGGTAGAGGTAAAGTGTACAAGGAGTAAAGCATGGAATGTCTTGCTCACTAAGCTATGGAGTTTCAGTTAAATACATAGGAAATGGAGAGGCAGGAAAGAATTTAAAAAAGAGAGAGAGAGAGGCATTGTCGGGTTTGTTTATTGAGGACTGAGTGAAGTGGGGGCAAGGATGGAGTCAGACAGACCAGTTTGGAGGTCACCATGTAGTTACAGCTTCTCTGTGGGTAACTCTATTCACGGTAACTATCAAAATTAGTTGTGCTTTCATGATATAACTAACTTTGCTGGATGTGCTTTTGGGGATTCCCTGACATCAGATTTATATTCACTGTGAAAGTCTACTTTTAGGATGCTTCCTGGCACTGAGTTTTTCATCTTTTCATGATTATAGAAGGATGGAAAGAAGAGGCTGTCATAGGGAACCTAAGAAATATCTAGAATTTGACGAAAGCCACACTGACACTAACTAGAGAAGAAGCATCAAGGACGGAGAAGGCCAAATCAAATAGGGAAGGGGCTTCATGGTATACAAAAGGCTACTCTTAAAATGGATTTACTTGAAAATCTCGAGTATTTTTGTTGTCGTTATAATAGAAACTTATTGAAAACTCCTAAAATTTTCCTTGGCTCCTCAAGTGACAGAAAAACATCCTGATAGCCACGTAACCCCATGATCTGATAAACCTTCAATTCTAATTGAGATGGCCCATTGTAAAGCATGTAGCCCTGGGGTTCTGAGATCCTGGGATGCATTCCAATTTTGGTACCAGTTTTTAGTATGTCAGTGCCTTTATCTCTCAAATTGGCAGCTCAATTCATATAGTGTAATAATTTACAACTGTTTTATAAATTATTATTAGGATTAATTATATATCAAATATTCAGATATTAATATTAAAATTGTTCCCCCTTTAGAGATGAAGAGCAAAGCCAAGCCTTTCATCTCTAGGCCTTGCTTTTTCCTCTGTATCTTATCAAATGATTGTTGTTTGGAATAAGAGGTTTGAAAATTAAAATTATGAAGTTAATATTAGAATATTGTATTTATAATTACCAGGTCATTAGGTCAGCAGACAAAGCTATACTATCTTCTTGTTAGAATTAAAAAAATGTAATAAACGTTAAACATTTATTTTTTAGTAACACAACAATGTAAAGGAAGTTCTCTCTCTCTCTCTCTCTCACACACACACATACACACACACACACACACACACACCCCAAAACACAAATCTTAACAAATCTTAATTTTAATCTAACACTCAGTATGATGTTTAATGATGAAACTCGAGAACTAATTTCCCTATTAAAGTAATAAGTAAACCAAGAATGGCCATTACTATTGTTATGATACAGCACATATTTGAAAAGTGTAAATCTATGCAATTAGATGAAAAACAAGTATTTTAAAAGATGAAACAAATTGCCATTAATTTTTATGTAGTTATTGCTCTAGAAAACCCAGGAAAATCAGCTAAGTTATATCACTTTGTAACAATTCCCAATAGTAAATTAATAAAACAGTTATAACTTACACTAAAAATAGTGACTAAGAAAATAAAATTAGAACAGATGCAGTCCAGTCTGATACATAAGAAGCTTGGAAGTCACCTCTCTATCCAAATAAAAAACCAAACAAACTATAATATTAGCAACTTTTCCTAGATTCATAAGAGAATTGAGTTTACAGGGAAAAGAGCTGTCCCCAAATTGGAGACACACGAGTAGATACAGAGAATCGAACTTACTAGATTAGGAACCAACAAGCAAAAACTTCCTCAGGAACCAGTGCTGGGCTCCAAATTGATGGAGGCCCAGTGTGGAGAAGTTAGAAGCTCTAGGGGAACCCAGTCACAGGACCTCCCCCGTGACCCCCTACCACACACATGCAAATGCACGCTTTTGTGATTTTTACCCTCAGGAACTCTACCTGGTTCTCACAGTGAATATTAGAGAAAAATTCCCTCATCCTATCAGTAGGGGGAGGGAAAAAGGAACCATTTTGAAATACGCCAGAGCATTCTGTTCTTAACGAGGTCTGATCTTAGAAAACACTTTTAAAGGAAAACTAATCTTCTGGGATTTTATCAGAGACTAACTGACCTGGGGAAAAGAAACTTCCAACTCTAGGCCATCCCAGGTAACCTGTCCCAGCAAAGGAGGGAGAAAAAAACAACTAAGGAGCACTTGTGAAGTTTACAGTTCAGAGGCACAAGCTTACCAAAAACTGAGGCCCAGTCGTAGGACTGTGGAATGCTAGCCCTTCTTTAACTTACTATCACATTGTTAAAGGCTTATTTATAGCAGTTCCTGTTACCCACAACACTATTTCCGTTATGAAGAAAAAAATTACAAGGCATACTAAAGGCAGAACAAAAAATCCTACAATTTGAAGAGACAGAGAAAATATCAAAACCAGGCACGCATATGACAGAGATGTTGGAATTATCCAGCTGGAAATTTAAAACAACTGTGATTAATATGCTAAAGTCTTTAATGGATAAAGTGGACAACATTCAAGAACAGATGGGCAATGTAAGCAGAGGGATGGAAATTCTAAGAAAGACCCAAAAGAAACGCTGGAGATAAAAACATCAACAGAAATAGAGAATGCCTTCAATGGGCTCCTTAGTGGACTGGACGCAGCTGAGGAAAGAATCTCTGAGCTTGAGGATAGATCAACAAAAACCTCTAAAACTATAAAGCAAAGAGACAAAAGACTGAAAAAATAATAACCCAGAATATCCAAGAACTATGGAACTATAAAAGGTGTAATATATATGTGATGATAATACCAGAAAGAGAAGAGAGAAAGAAACAGAAGAACTATTTGAAACAGTTATGACAGAATTTCTCCAAATTAATGTCAGATACCAAACCACAGATGCAGAAAGCTCAGAGAACATCAAGCTGTATCAATGCCAAAAAGAAAGTCCCTACACCTAGTCATATCATATTCAAACTACAGAAAAATCAAAGATTTTAAAAAAATGCTGAAAGAGGTCAGGAGAAAAAAATCCACCTTACCCGAAGAGGAATAAAGATAAGAATTACATCCACCTTCTCAGAAATCATGCCAGCAAAAAGAGAATAAAATGAAATAATTAAAGTATTGAGAGAAAAATACTTACCAACCTAGAATTCTCTAACTACCAGAATTATCCTTTAAAAGTGAAGAAGAAATACTTTTTCAGGCTAGCAAAAATGGAAAAAAAAATTGTTGCCAGTAGGCCTGCCTTGTAAGAAATGTTAGAATAAGTTCTTTAGAGGGAACAACATGGGTCAGAAATCTGGATATACGGAGAGAAAAGAAGAGCGTGGAAGAAGGAATAAATGATGAAGAAACAGACACTTTTATTTTTCTTATATTTTAATTGACCTAACACACAATAATTTGTTCACAGTAATAATTGCAACAATGTATTTGACTAGGTATGCTTATTCATATATACAGTCATGAGTCGCTTAGTGACAGGGAAGCATCCTGAGAAATGCATTGTTAGGAGAGTTCCTCCTGTAAACGTAGTGTACTTACACAAACACAGATGATTCATCTGTGACCAGCCCAGGCTGGTCTTGAACTCCTGAGCTCAGGCAATCCACCTGCCTCAGCCTCCCAAAATGCTCTAGGAATTTATCCTAAAAGAATAATTAGATATTTGGCGAAGGTGTGGAAAATAATATACGTACTTACAGTCAACTGATATTATATATCCTCATAGTTGAAGTTAGAAAGACAACTTGAAAATATTGACATACATATATTGATTTGTATCACATACTATTAAGTGGGAAAATAAGTGGACATATATTTTACAGTTGCTTTTCTTTTTGATTTTTAAGAAAAGAAATGTATGCAAAGAAAGGATAAACAAATAGCAGTGACTGTTTCTGGGTAGCCTATTATCAAGTTATTTTAATGTTTTAATATCATTTTTGCTAGTTTGTATTTTCCAATTTTCCTGCAAGAAATAGGTATTAATTTTGTAATAGAAGCAAATTATAAACTTCTTTGCAAATATATTTTACTACAATTATTATGGCTGTGATTAAAGTGAAAATTGAAGAACCTTGTCCTGTTCTGTTCATACATTCCCTAGAACTCTAGATTAATCCATAAATTAAATTTCAGAATTTGCCTCTTCTGAGGATTGTTATTATCGACAATAGGATAAACAAAGACTTTTGAAATGAATTAACTAGAAGAGACATGAGCTTTATATTTATTTTACAGTGTGCCATGTACAACCAACAAGGCCCTCCAAATATTTAGATTTAGTTTTTGCACTTATTGCTGTGTGACCTTGGGCAAATCACTGACCCTTCTGATGTCTCATATTCTTTCTTTATCTGAAAATCGGATAAAAATATACCACCTGCCTGCCCTATGCGGTTGTTTGAAGAATTAGGTGAAACAATGACATGAGAAGGTTTTATAAACCAGTTAAGAGCTACATAAAAGAGAAATAATATCTCAGTCTTTTTTTTTCTTTGCACTTTTCTCATCCAATACATATTTCTTGTGATTTAAGAGATGCCACATGCCTATTATTTTCAAAGTAAATGCATCTCAAAACCTGGGTGGACCAGCTCTTCATCTGCCCAAACAGCACCATTCCTGATATTAATAGCCCAAGATGGACTTAAATGTTGAAGAATCATCCAGTGTTCTATTTTCCTGCTGCCTGCTGAGTCGGCTTTGAAGCTCAGGCTGCAGAATGGAATAAGATAAAATGAAATAAAAAGCTTGTGTGTATTAAGATGGCTTTTCCTCTTATATTTCTAAAAACGCCGAATGCTTATGCCAGAGTTTAGGCAAACACAATATGATTATTTATTTATATGGCATAATGGAAGTAAACTCTCAAGGAGAAAGAGACTTGATGCTTTTACTCAGCATGATATAAACCATTATCTCATGTTTTCTATGGAAAGCAGTCGCAGCCGAGAAATTTGGTAACTCAGTAGGCTATTAATAGGATATGGAATGTGATTACTCCTTTTGGATTACTTCAATATGTAATTACTTTTAGGAGTTAGTAGAAAGAAACTCTATTAAATGATAATTATAGGACTATATTTGCTTTAAGGTTCTGTAATAGCTTTAAACATGGGAGTTTTCATTAACTGTTTGCCATAGTTAATAGAGTAATTTTTCTTAAAAAGTAGCAATTTCCTGCAAAAATAGTAGCTCAACAGTGATATTAGTCTCTTATAGGAGAGGGCAGGGGAGATGAATTGTTCAGTAGATTGGCTCATCTAGGGTTATATAATCTCCTTGAAAAATACAGATGGTATCTGCAAAGTATTGTGACAAAGTAAAATACTTATAACTCCCTAGAGAACAATATGTCTTAGTATAATGTTTTCAGAGGTTAACAGCAACTAAATATGATTGCACATATAAAAAGAAAACATACAGGGCAGGTGATGGAGGCAAAGTTATCACAGCAGTGAAAGCTTAGTAAAGGTCCTGTTTGTGGGTGCCCCATGATAAACAGTAATATTGCTAGGAATACAGCCCCAGGAGTTAGACCTCCAGTGTAGGTTGAGAATTGCATCAATACAGATAAAAGATTGACCACAAATATTTGAGAAGCTAGACAAAAGATGGTGGCTAAGAGTCATATGAGAACATCTGAGTTTTCTGGGCAACCGAATCAATCTCTTCACTGTTGTTAAAACTAAATCCATTATGCAATATATTGTTACAAGAATTTCTTTGTTAGAAAACTGATATAAGCCTAAGCTGAAAAAATATAGCAGTCTGTCAATTCAAGGTGAAACTGGAAACAAATTTGAGAATGCAGAAAATTCTAAGAGCGAACACAGGGCTTTTCATAAATTCAAATACAGATGTATACATATCTTAGAAAGCATTATGCAAACACTATTTGTGCCACCCTGTTCAATTCAGCTCAGTACACATTTTTAATGTTCACTATGTGCCTGAGTTTCCTTGTTCTGGAGAAAACTATCATTACAAAATGAATTCCTGTATTACATATGTGTGTCCCATGAGGTGTGTGTGTTTCTGGTTGAGAACTATCCATTTACATTAGTGCTTTGCAGAATTATCTTTTTCAGAGACTTACAAGTGCACATTCACCAAAGCCAAAAGGTAAAAGAAAAATCCTAGTGTAAATACAAACTTAAAGAGTGCTAAGTAACGTTTCTGTTTTAAAATGATGGGAATCATTTACAAATTGTATCGGGTTGTTTCGTAGGGTTCTTTTAAAACATGTTTTTCTACATATAACTTCCTTCACACTTCAGTTCTTAAGAGCAAGTTCACTGTAGAAAGCAAGGCATTGGGAGAGAAAAGGCTGTCATAACACCTAGGGCATTTTGCCTCATTGTCTCATTTGGTGTGTGCTTGATTTATAAGGCCCATAATTAAATACTCACATAAGGTCAAGAAATAATAAGGTAAATCAAATCATAGACCCTCAAAATCCAAGCAGCATGGGGAGCGCCTGTCTGCTTTAATCATCAACATGAAAGGATTCAGTGGTCAAGGCTATAGCATCTGGCCTCTGAGAATCTGGGTTTAAACCCAGCCGTAACTTTTATTTGGTTGATTGATTTGAGACAAGTTATTTAATGATTCTGTGCCTCATTTTTCTCATCTGTGGAATAGGGGCGACAATAATGCCTACCTATGGTGGTGTTAAGAAAATTAAGTGGACAGAGTGTGGAAAGGATCTTGGCATGGGTCGTGGAACACAGCAACTGGTATTTATGGTACTGATGATAGTGATAACAGTAATGGGGAAAGTAATAATACTAGAAATAATACTAGTAATAATACTAGAAAGTTTAAGATCCTCTAAGCCTGTTCTCAGTCACAGGGAAAGCAATCAACCTATGGCCTAGTACATGGCTAACATGGATTGCATGAATATAGCAATCTGTATTCCTCCTTTTGATCATATGTTAAATGGTGGCATTTGTCTCCATGTTTTCACAGGCCTGCACCGTCACAAACTTAAATGGGCAATTTCACTACCAAGTAATGCACAGAGAAAAACAGTGTGGATGAGAGTAAAAAATATATACATATATTCACCTTTCCTGGCTCTGCCACCAACTTTATCCAGGGACTGCATCAGGTCTGGGACTACATAAACAAAAAACATCTATTTCTAATAATCTGCAAGTCTAAAACCTCCTTAACTAATGAAAGGGAAAGCAGAAATCGTATTAAATTTTGCCATTTTTATAATGGACAAACAATGCTTTGTTTCATGCCCTTCAGGCAACAATTCTGCAACTACTTTTAGATATCAAGCTCTGCACCCAGCCACACTGCATTAAAACTGTACTTGGAAAGCAAGGCCAGCTGAAAGATTAAATTGCCTTACAAAGTTGAACTAATCTCTTTTAATGCTTTACTTGATATCAATATTCATAAAGCCATCCTTCCCCCAAGGGTTTATCAACCTCTTGAAAAAAAAAGATAAATGGAGTTGTTTGCATATTGACCCTGTAAGCTTCCCCACTTAGTTTTCCCACTGCTTCATGAATATCAAAGCCAAAAAACGTAAAATAAAATTAGACTCACTTATTCGCATGCATCAAATGAGCCCATGTTTCAGAACAGAGGTGGCATTATTATTTCCGGTTTGTTCTTCAACAGGAAGACATTATAAAGATTAGTGAAAATACTTGTGCTATGCATTGTAAACGCCATTTGTTTTCCAATTCTACTTCTCTGAATGCGTAGGAACCTTAGTACAAACCTCGGTTGTCTCTGACTGTGAAATTTGGATTGTGAATGATTTCAGGGGGTAGGCTGAAGATAAATCTTGGTCCATTGGCTGTGTCATCCTTGTCATCTGCACTAATTGTAACAATTGGCTGAAAGAGAAAGGTGGCCCATAAATAAATCATGCTGACATTGGCACATCATTTATTCAAAAATTTCTGGCTGGCTAGAAAGCCTGATTTTAATTAGAGAACATAACTTCAGAGCAAAACTATGGCTCTGAAACCTTTTTGGGCAGTGGTTGGTATCTCCAAGTGATGCTTTAAAAAACACACTCTATTTCCAAGTGCATTGTTCCTAGCCAAGAATAGGGAAAGCAGGATTACCTGGTTGGAAAGTGGTTTGGTCTGATCACTCTCACAGATGAAACCTTCATAAGGGGCAGCAAACTTGGGAGCATTATCATTGACGTCAAGGACCCTAATGGCCACTGGGACTTTGGCTTCCTGATGCCGATTGTCTGGGAAGACAGAACGCAGAGAGTCAAGAAAGGTCAAGGAGAAATACACATTGGTCCAAGCATATTCTTGGGAAAGAGTAAGCTCCAGCCACCCATTTGGTGGCTGGGAAAGATGTTCTTATCACAGAATCGATGTAAGAGCTGAAGGGTGCTATTAGTGGGAGAGACATGTCCTAGAATAAATGTCAATATTAAGACCAGTAAGAACTAAAACACTTTTCCACGTCTGCTGAGTATGATGCTGAGCTTTAATTCTAAAGGCTTATCATGGAGCCTGATCCCCAGAGAGTAGTCTATCAAAGTGGTTCTTAAATGTGGGAGTCTACAGAGAAGCATTAAAACCATCTAGGAACTTGTTGGAAACAAAAATTCTCGGGCCCTATCCCAGACCTACTGAATCAGAGGCTCTGGGGCAGGGTCCAGAAATCAGGCTTGATGACTGATCAACTTGACGCATGATTGTTTGAGTTGTTGTCTATAGATAAACAAGAACCCACAAACCTTGGGCCTAAAGACTTTGCTTTTCTGGGTTCAGCGAAGACTAGTGACTGGATGGAGTGGGAAATCTTTCAGTGATGGTTATGAGTTTCAAACTCCTGAGGGCTATCGGCTCTCTTGCCAAGTCTATACCCAGTTCTGTCACAGAAAACAAATCATTTCCCTTTGCCTATGTGTCTTCCTAGAAAGATAACCGAAAACACATTTTAAAGACTGAAAAATCTGTTTAAGACCAAAAAAGTTAGTCTATCTCAGCTATTTTATTTTCCAGAATATAGTCTGAAGCAATAATACTTGGTAAAGTAGAATCAAAACCCTGAGAATACTTACGGATTTCTGCTGCAAAGACAGTGATGTTGAGCCAGGCTGTTTCCTCTCTATCCAGAGGTTTTGTAGTTTTAATAAAACCATCCTCTGGATTAATAGTGAAAAATCTGTCGAGGTCAGTGTGACGATCGATGGAATACCTAAGCAGAATGCAAATGAGGCAATTAGACCAAGACATTCAGAGCAGCTTAATATTTGAATATTTTCTCCATGCTATATTTAAAGCAAGCTTCTCAATGAATTGCTTAAGCTAGATTTTCTTTCTAATCAAATTTACTTTTGAAACTTTGTACATGATTCTTTTATAGAAATAACTTTGCCACGTTGGAATTCCTTATTCAGTACAATGAATGAAAGGGTTGTTTAGCATATTTGATTGAGAAGTATAATAATGTAGTGCATATTTCTCCATATTTACTACAATCACCCATCCTCTGAATATTTATGAAACTGCATTTGGAAAGTGAGTTTGCCTTGCTCCCAAACTACTCAGAAAGTCACAAATGTATCAAACCTTTGCCAGATTTTTGCATGTGAAATATTAAATACGTTCAAGTGTATTTAAATTTATCAAGATCATGTATAGACCTAAAAATCAGTTTGTCTTTATTTAAAGAAAAATGCAGCCTGGTGCAGTGGCTCACTCCTGTAATCCCAGCACTTTGGGAGGCCAAGGCAGATGGATCATTTGAGGCCAGGAGTTCAAGACCAGCCTGGCCAACATGGTGGAATCGCATCTCCACTAAAAAATACAAAAACTAGCTGGGGATGGTGGCACACACCTATAATCCCAGTTACTCAGGAGGCTGAGGCATGAGAATCACTTGAATCCGAGAAGCGGAGGCTGCAGTTAGCCAAGATCACGCCACTGCACTCCAGCCTGGGTGACAAAGCGATGCTCTGTCTCAGAAAAAAAAAAGAAAAAGAAAAAGAAAAATGTTCACTACATTTTAGTAATAGTTTATTTAGTTTCAGGGGTTCTCAGTTAGCTTGGCTCTGAGTTCCAGCATGCAGTGTACAAAGTAAGCTTGGCTATTTATTTGTAGGGCATTTTCCCATATTTTAATGACTCCAGGCTGTGCATAACAGCATAGCTTGAAGATTTTAGTTACTCCCACCCACTAAGTTAACTTTTTACTAATAACGGACAAAAAAACCACATAATATTATTGGGCTATATTTATGGCAAAGTGAGGTGGGAGATGGGGGAAGAATGGCTTTTACTGAGTGTACTAGAGTAAAATAACTTGCCCAGGATACAGTCTTGTTTTAATGGGTCTGTTGAACTCCAAACCCCTTCCCTTTCCACTCCCTTATACTAACTCCAAAATAGAAGAGAACAAAAATGGGTTATGTTAATTCAGGTAGTATGCTGAGCTTCATAAGTGGGTGGTTTTCTGCTCTTAGAGATCTAAGCTATGATTTCCAAAAATTTACAAAATTAGTATGTCAGAAGGCATTCAGTGATGGTCAAAAATCAAAGAATATTAGAGATAGCAGAGGCCATGAATATTGGAAGGTTTAATCGCCTGGATTTACAAAAGATGAAATTTACAAATGGCCTATGTCTAGTTTCTGGAAGAGACAATACTGGAAGCCAGATCTTCTAATCCCAGATCATGTACTTTTCAGGAAAGAGGGACCCCCACTGAGCGGCACTTCACAGTATACAAACATGAGCTCATTCATGATGTCACTTAACTTCACAGCTCCCCATAGAAATGGAATGATGAGTCCCCTTGCACAGTGACAAAACCAAAGATATTCATACACCTCCTCAATGTCAGGAGAGGCTCAGCAACTGAGCCCTCAGCAGATAACACTATGTGGAAAGGAGTCAAAAAAATAATCAAAGACTTTTTTTTCCTTCCATGAGAGAGCTCACTATTTAGTTGACATGACAACACACATGTGGGAAAAAAGATCATTAATAATTCAAGGTATTATTCCACAGAAATGAAGGGCATGAGTTTTGGGTTTTGGAAGTCCTAAGTACAACTTTCTAATCTGCTACATATAAGCTAGACGATATTGGAAAACCCACTTAAGTTCTCTGAGACTTTGCATATTTATCTTCTAAAATGGAATGCATTTTTTTTTTTTCCAAATAGAATCTCACTATGTGGCCCCAGCATGTCTTGAACTGCTGGGCTCAAATCACCCTTCTGCCTCAGCCTCCTGGGTAGCTTGGATTGTAGGAACCTGGCTGAACTGGAATATTAATAGTACCTAACTTTTATGTTATCTGTGAGAATTCAATAAAATAATAAATGTTTAAGATACATAATTTAGTGACTCACACATTGCAACCAACAATAACTGCTATTATTTTTGTTGTTGATGCTGCTGTTACACACTGAGAACAGACTGTGGAAGTTCTCATATGTAAGAGTGTGACCTTCATCCTAGAGCCAGTGAGAAATCATGGAAGGCTTTGAGCAGAGGAGCAAATAAAGGAACGCAAGCTCTCAAGGAGATCAATAACGTATGATGGGCAAGATGGTCTGAGAAAGAGAGAGTAGAAGAAGGAGCAGAGGAAACTCAAGGATTTGATTTTGTTTTTAAATACATGAGGTGATGAGAGTGAAGTACAGGGGTGACAGAGGAAATGGAATCCTAGACGATGACGAAAGCCCCAGTAGGATTTAGTGGATATTCGGGCATCTAGGGGAGGCTGAGAGAGTCCCAGGTAGCTTCTCACCTGAGTGTCTGAGAGAGGGAGATTTAAAGACATTGAAAAAGAAAATACCTGCTATTGTGAATAGTGCTGTGATGAACAGTTGAGTGCTTGTGTGTGTTTTTATTTTCCTCTGGATATATATTTTTAAATAAATTTTTATAAAATTGATTTTCCTTTGGATATATGCCCTATAATGAGACAGGATCAATCATAACCGCAACCTCAGCACTACACAAAATAACCATTAACAAATCTACACATGTACCCCCGAATCAAAAATAATTGTTGAAATTATTTAAAAAATTAAAAAGAAAAGGAAAAAAAATCAATTACCAGGAAGGAAAGGTTGATATTTAATTAAGGATATGTCAAAATGCTCAGAAAGAAAAGACTCAACTCTATTGTAGGCTTCAGGAAGTCAGGGGTGGAAACAGCTGTTTTTGTTTTAAAGTATGTCACAATAATTATAAGATCAAAAATATGTCTTGGATAAATGAGTGAGCCAGTGAAAGAAAAAGCAAATGGATAAAAATGCACAACAGACAGTATCGTAAATGCAGAGTTAGAGTCGGGGAGAAAGATCAGCCTAGGAGCAGGAAATCTGAAGCATCTACTTAGGTCAATTACGGCTTGGGTAAAAGCCCTATAGGTGAGTGGACACAGAGAGAAGGACCAAGTCAATGCCTGGACAGGGATCAAAGACTAGTGAAGACATCAGGTACAGTGTTATCTGAGGCATAAGAGGTTAGTGCCAAGAAAACTAAAGGGAAATAATATTTTAGAAAGGAAATTGCGAACAGAAATGTGTCTAATGCTACAGTCTGAGACAAAAAAACAAACAAACAAACAAAAAACTGCAGAATGTCCAAGAAGTTAAGAATTAGGGTGATATTGCAAGGCCTCCATTATATGTCCAAAGACACAAATGTCCACAAAGTTGAAGAGAAACAACCAGGAAATTAGGAAGGGAGGATAAAAGATCCATTAGATAAAAAGTTTTGAGGCCTGGCGTGATGGCTCACGCCTGTAATCCCAGCACTTTGGGAGGCCAAGGCGGGCGGATCACCAGAGGTAGGGAGTTCAAGATTATCCTGGCTAACATGGTGAAACCTGTCTCTATTTATAGCAAATATACAAAATTAGCTGGGCATGGTGGCACACGCATATAATCCCAGCTACTTGGGAGAGAATTGCTTGAACCCGGGAGGCGGAGGTTACAGTGAGCTGGGATCGCACCACTGCACTCCAGCCTGGGCAACAGAGTGAGACTCAGTCTCCAAAAACCAACCAACCAACCAACCAACCAACAAAAAAGCTTTGAATAGACTAGGTGCAGTGGTTCATGCCTGAAATCCCAGCATTTTGGGAGGCTGAGCCAGGAGGATCACTTAAGCCCAGGAGTTTGAGACCAGCCATGAGCAACATAGTGAGAATCCCCCTCTCTACAAAAACAAAACAAAAAAAATTAGGCAGGCACAGTGACATGCACCTGCAGTCCCAGTTACTTGGGAGGCTGATGTGGGATGTTCACCTGAGCCCAGGGAGCTCAAGTCTGCAGTGAGCCATGATGACGCCACTGCACTCCAGGCTGGGTGACAAAGTGAGACCCTGTCTCAAAAACAAACAAATATAAAAGCTTTGAATATTCTCTTAAAATTTGTCTGGTATTTCAAAAGAACAAAGACCCAAGTAGGTGGGAGTGGGGGGTTGGTTCAAGTGTGGTATTGAGCATCCTTGGATAATTATAGACATGGAAATTGCCTACATGCACAGAACAGCTACCATTTGAAAACATGACCCAAATAATCAATTGCAGATGTGAATCCTTGGAGACAATGAGGTGCAGAGGAAATGAGTGAGTGTTTTTACGTCACAGTCACTGCTCTTCTAAAAAGTTTCTAATGCACCTTGATATTCTAGGCCAGAGATAATTCATTTAAAATTCACACTGTGAAGATTTTTAAGTAGTTTAAAGGTGTTAGAAGGGTCCATAGTCATTATGTAACATATCTTTCTGCACAAAGAGAATATAGTAATCAAACCTTCTTGGGAAATCTTTCCATTAGTGGCTGCTGGGTTAAAGTAAAATGCTCAAAATGAACTCAAGACAGATCTGGGCTAAAATCCAGTGTTCAACACTGACAGTCCATGTGACTTTAAAGAAGTCTCATCATTGCTCTGAGCCTCAGTCTTCCCGCCTATTCAATTCTAGAGCAGTCATAGCCACAAAGGATGTCAGTGAGAACTGACTGAAATAACTTCATAAAACCTGTTGTATGAGGCTGAAAAGATGCTCAGTAAATGTTAATTATCTCTCTTTTCCTCAGAAGAATCAATGTTCAAAGATCCAAAAACAACACAACACCACTCATAGTTGGGAATTCCTTCTTCCCTACCACTATTTTCTTTGATATAAATGGACAAACTCCATTGTCCATGTAATTTCCTTTCATATTTAGATCCATTTACTTTTTCATAAGTGTCTGCCTCCCTAAGTATATTGGGAACCCCCAGTGTGTGCTCAATGAAGATTTGTCAAATAAATGTGTGAATAAGATGTCATCACTTCTACCACGCCTCCTGTTTTACCCTCAAAAACTG
This sequence comes from Pongo pygmaeus, assembly GCF_028885625.2. Lineage (NCBI taxonomy): Eukaryota > Metazoa > Chordata > Mammalia > Primates > Hominidae > Pongo > Pongo pygmaeus. The sequence continues at coordinate 62,265,181 of NC_072391.2, forward strand.
TAAGCTTGACCTTCCAAGCCAAATCAGGAGTTATTTTATTTATTTATTCAATAAATATTTGTTAGACATCGACTTTGGGCCACGTACTCTGTTTAGTGGAAGGCGCAGTGATGATCTAGAACAGAGGTCAGCAAACATGTTCTGCAAAGGGCCAGCCAGCAAATGTTTAGCTTGTGCAGCAATTAGAATCTCTATCTCAACTACTCAACTCTGCCCTTGCAGCAGGAAAGAAGACATAGGTAATAAGCAAACAAATGATGTGACTGTCTTCCCATATAACATTATCTACAAAAATAGGTGGTGAGAAAAAAGATGAAGAACTCACAGTTCCTGATTTCAAAACATAGTACAAAGTTATGGTGATGAAGGCTATGTGGTACTGCCATATGGATAGACATATAATTAATCGAATGTAATCAAGAGTACAAAATAAACCTGGTTTCTATGACTATGAATGGTCAATTTTCAACATGAATGTCAAGACCATTCAATTAAGGAAAAATAGTATTTTCAACAAATAGTGCTGGAATCATTGGATACGCATATGCAAAATAATAAAGTTGGACTCCTTCCTGACAACATATATAAAATTATACTCAAAATTAATAAAAATCTAAATATGAAAGCTAAAATCATAAAGTTTATTTTAAAAAAATGTAAATCATTCATGACTTTAGATTAGACAATTATTTTATTATACATTTAAAAGAAAAGGAATAGACCCACTGGAATTCATCAAAATTAAAACATTTTGTGCCTCAAAGGACACTATTAAGAAACTGAAGATATCCCATGGAATGAGAAAAAAATGCAAATCATATACCTGATAAGGCCCTACCATTCAGAATACATGAAGAGCTCTTACAACAACAATAAAAAGACAAATAATCCACTTATGAAATGGGCAAAATTCTTGAATAGATATTTCTCCCAAGAAGACATACAAATGGCTAATAAGCACATAAAAAGATGCTCAGGCCAGGTGCAGTGGCTCATGCGTGTAATCCCAGCACTTTGGAAGGCAGAAGCAGGTGGATCACTTGAGGCCAGGAATTTGAGACCAGTGTGGCCAACATGGCAAAACCCTGTCTCTATTTTTTAAAAAAAATAGCTGGGCCTGGTGGTGTGCACCTGTAGTCCCAGCTACTTGGGAGACTGAAGCACAAGACTTGCCTGAGCCTGGGAGGCATAGGTTGGAGTGAGCTGAGATCATGCCACTGTACTCCAGCCTGGGCGACAGAGTGAAACTATGTCTCAGTAGCAAATAAATAAATAAACAAATAAATAAATAAATAAATAAATAAAAGATGCTTGGTGTCACTAGTCATTATGGAAATACAAATCAAAACTATAATGACATATCATTTCACACCCACTATGATAGCTATAATCAAAAGGGCAAAAAAGTGTTGGTGAGAATGTGGAGAAATTGGAACTCTCATATATTGTTGATAAGTAAGTAAAATGGTACAGCCACTGTGGAAAACACTTTGGCAGCTCCTCAGAAAGTTAAACAAAGAGTTACCACATAGTCCAGCAATTCCACTCCTAGGTATATGCCCAGGAAAGAGGAAAACATGTTTAGGCTAAGACATGTCCAGGAATGTTCAGCATTATCTGTCATAGCCAAGTTTGGAAACAACTCAAACACGCACCCAAATGATAAATGGGCAAATAAAATGTGGTGCACCTATACAATGAAAAATTACTCAGCGATAAAAATAAATGAATTAATGATGCACTCTGCAACATGAATGAACCTCAAAATCATTATGCTACTGCAAAAATTCAGTTACATAAGACCACATGTTGTATTATTTCATTTATATGAAATGTACAGAATAGGCAAACACACGACACAAAATAAGTTAGTTGTTACAGGAGGCTGGGAAGAAGGAGAAATGGGGAGTGACTGCTAATGGACATGGGATTTCTTTGGCGGGGGGGAACAATAAAAATATTCTGGAATTAGACAGTGGTAATGGTTGAACATCTTCATGAAATATACTAAAAACCAATAAATTGTACAAGTTGGACAGGTAAAGTTCATGCTTCATGATATGTAAATTTGTTCACAACAGAAAAAAGAGAAAGAGACAGAAAAGCAAGTGGCAGCCAGATTTGGCCTATGGGCTATAGTTTGCCAAGGCCTAAACTAGACAGACATCAAGCTCTTTGAGACTATTCTCTAGTGAGGACCTCTCATTACCTAAGTGTCCCTGTGATGTAGCCTGGGGGGTTAGGTAGGGAGGAGCAAGAGGAAGGACATCCGATACATCTCTAGGGAGCCCTGGAAGAATTCCTACAGGAGATAACACCTAAGTGGAGACGGAGAAAATGAGTCCAATGTGGTAACTTGGAAAGGCAAGGGCTACCAGCTAGAAGGAGGAACATGTGAAGTCCAGGGATTAGGAGAGAGCAGGAGAGCTTCAAAGAATGAGATGGAGGTAGAGGGGTGCAAAGAAATTTTTTAAACTAAGTGAATGAGGTCAGATTATTTTGAAGAGGGAGACAACAGGGAACCATTTAATCATTAATTTTTTCTTGTGTTTTAACTAAGGTAAGATGTGATGTTTGGATGTGCATTGTATGCGGGTCACTCTGGCTGCAGAGTCAGGATTCATGCAGAGAGGTAAATGAAAGACTGAGGGTTGGGAGACCCTGTGGAGGCATATAAAGAAATCCAAGCAAGAAGGAAATGAGAGGAGTGGCTGTGGGAAAAGATACCCCTGCTAGAATCCGGTCCAGGGGAAATTCCAGGGCACTATCAACTTCCACTCTATAAATGTGTGATTCAAGCCCCTTCTCCACCTCCTTCTCATCACCCTCTCATTTTCATCATTAGCTTCATCAGTCATTAGCTCAGGATGAAGAGGAAAGTGGAGAAGCAGAGTTTTGGATCACTTTTCCTTTTTTTTTTTTGAGACAGGGTCTCACTCTGCCACCCAGGCTAGAATGCGGTGGCTTGATCTCGGCTTGCTGCAACCTCTGCCTCTCGGGTTCAAGCTATTGTCCTGCCTCAGCCTCCAGAGGAGCTGGAATTACAGGTGCATGCCACCATGCCCAGCTAAATTTTCTATTTTTAGTAGAGGCAGGGTTTCATTACATTGTAAAGGCTGGGCTCGAACTCCTTCCCTTAGGTGATCCACCCACCTTAGCCTTCCCAAAGTGATGGGATTACAAATGTGAGCCATGGTGCCCAGCCACAGTTCTGGATCACATTTTTTGTCACAAAAAAGGGTGTTCATAATAATAAAAGCACCCGAAATTTATCTGGACACTTTACTGCTTTTACAAAGTACTCAGCAGCAGTTAGACAGAGCTGGCTTTCCTTGCCTCCTGCTCAGTGGCTGTATCATTCCAGGCAAGTCACTTTGTCTTGCAGTGCCTCCAATTTCCTCTCATTTTAAGGGATAACAATTTATGCATCAATTAAGTTGAGGAGATTGATTAGATCACATATCTAACCTCCTTATAGAGTAACTGGAGAATGGGGAAGGTATTTAATAAATTGCAATTACTATAATTATTTCACAATAATTATTTACACTTCCCCACAGTCCCCTGAGGCAGACAGGCCCAGCTCAGGGCTCCGTCACCTAGTATGCCTGGGGGAATCTACTCTACAGCAAAGTCATGTAGCTTGAACAATCCTATCCAAAAAGTCAGGAACAGAGGTGAAAGGAAGATCATGTCTTCTAAATCTTAATCTTGTTTACATTCTATTGAACCTGATAAACTTGGACCCTTTTTGAAATTGAAGAACGTGGTTTCTACAGGGCTTTCCCAGAACCTCTCGACTCTAAAATTCTCTATCCAAGCTCTTAAAATAAATCCATCTGTACCTTATCGGGCTGTTGGCAGCATCAGGGTCTTTGGCATGCACTCTCCCAACCACGGTGCCAGCAGCTGCATTTTCTTGGACTTCGTGGATGTAACTTGGGGCCAAGAACATAGGGGGCTCATCGGCATCTTCTACTGCGATCTTGACGGTCACAGTGTCCTTGAAAGGGCCATTGCTGATAAACTTCGGGTCGATGTGCACGTTGGCTGCCTCTACCTTCAAGCTATAGGCTCTTTTGGTTTCAAAATCTACAGGCTGGCAAGAATGAAGAGAAGATTGACAACCAATTCCTTGGAAGAATAATGGAAGAGAAAGACCCGATTGTTTTATAGGGAAGAGTGAATATTCCTCAAAGAGAGAAAACCAGAGTCTACTCAATTTCAAATTACCTGAGCCATTTGGTCAGAAAATCACACAAATCAATTGCTGAAACTTAGAATGTGCTTAATGGGTCATTCGAAGAGCACAACAGACACAAAAAGACCACGTCTTCTAAAATGAAACTTATTCTATATAGCAACACTAATGTTGCCCAAATAAGTCACTAAGAATTACCTAAGGAAGGGGATTAAAACACTGCAAAAATACATTTGGTACCTCATTCTGAAAAGTAAGAATCTTGGTAACAAAAATACCACTGAATTTCAGCCAAAAAGCATGTGTTGTTTGATGACTGCTTCACACCTCTCCCAACCGCAACCATCCAGCTTGATCATATTGAAAGCTTCATGTTGAAAGTTTCTGACCACGTTGTTTCCCAATGTCTGGGACTCTTACCAGCAGTGGCCCATAAGATGACATAGGGTGGTTTATAGGTACTTTGATAGGTGAGGTGGTCAAATGATATTAACTTACATAGTGAGATAATTCTTTTCCAAATCTTTAAATCCTTGACACACCAAGTAGAACATCTCCGTTTTAACACATCTGCTCTGCTTCGCAATGTCTTTTGTGAGATATTATGATACAACTCTAGCTAGAATGCAATGGCATCGTTTTGGTTTGATTGCATTTATTTTTAAGTTACCTTCTATTTTTGGCAAGTGACAAGATAATAAGGGAAATGTTTCCTTTTTTAAAATGCTTCTTTTTTAAAAAAAGTGCATATATATTAAAGATGGTCTATTTAAAGAAAAACAAATGAAAGCAGTAACATTTCACACAAATATGAAAGAAAAAATGAGTAGTAGCATTTGAATGGCT